>NC_048427.1:10678142-10694635 GCF_013103735.1 Etheostoma cragini | reverse complement strand
TGGAAAATGGCTGCAATGAAACAAAGAGTGAAAAATTTAAAGGGGTCTGAATACTTTCCGTACCCACTGTATAACATACATTTTAGAGGATTAGGTAAGAGTATGGTGTGTGTGTGTGTGTGTGTGTGTGTGTGTGTGTGTGTGTGTGTGTGTGTGTGTGTGTGTGTGTGTGTGTTTAAGATATAAGTACACAACACAAAGATTATACTGAGTGGATTATGAGAGCAAAGGCTAGGCCAAACAAGCCATATGTGGGATTGTGATAATACGTGTCTGTGCGCAGAAATAGTAAGTTCCACAGATGTAAAACTTCAAACTCTATTAAGAGATTTGAAAAGGAAAAATCTCAAAAAAATTACACCATAAATTTTCCCCAGGTATTTCTTCATTTGCAACTTGCAAAATGGCGTAGCATAGGCAAATTTCTATTAGAAGAAGTGTTTAAAAATGCAAATTGGAAAATAGCTGGAAGTTAGTTGATCATGAATAAACCCAAGCAAGCCTTTAGTTTGTGATGCATTCTGCAATCGGAAATCTGTTTACATAATTTTAATAACCTTATTTTACGCTTGCCTAACAAGTATGATACCAATTCATATTTCATTCATTTTATTCATAATATTTGTTGAGATAAATTTCCATAGCTACAACTCAGATGTTAGTCTGAACTAGTTATGTTTTATTGTGTTTAGTGGAGAGATGCAGAAATCCCTTCTTAGGATGACAGTTTTAAAAAGGGCTTAATTTTGTCATTATTTCGGCCACCTATAGTTTTGTTTTACTGAGCTGTTCATTTGGATCAAGATGATAAATTAACTTCATATATTTTTATTTATATATTTTCATTATCATGTTTATGATGACAGTGAAATTAGACTGAATTCTGATTGGTTAATCACTTAATAACTCTGCTTATGTATAATTTTGACGAACTGGTACTTTACTTTACTATTACCATTTTAAGATAGTTTATAGCCTATAGCTAACATTTTCAGAGGGAAATATACTTATTACTACACCACATTTCAGTTAACCTAGTTACACTTACAGTAGAACTACTAATTTTCAAGTAAATATTCTTCCACAACTGTTGATAGCTTTTACTTTGCTAATTGTTGATTTTAACTCATTTACCGGGTGTGTTGATGTGTAGGTGAATCTTCTTGGCCACACAGAGGCATCGTTGCAGCTCACGTGCCTGCTTCTGAATCGTCGAAGAAGAACATTTCCGTTTTCCTTTCGGATCCCGCCCCGCTCCGCCATCATGAAGTCCTGAACAAAAACGGATGAGACTCGAGCAAAATGGGGATAACACGAACTGGAGATGAATTCCGCCGACAACACTAACGTGATGACAGTGCAAAGTGAAGCACGGAGCGGACCCGTGGGAATTAATGAATCAGTTTCCCATTGAAAACGTCCCAGGCAGCTTCTGGCGTTACGTTATTTAGTTAGCGTGTTGCTAACATCAGCTAGAGCGAGCATCTGATTTTCTTTGGGAGACAGCTCGGCTGCTAGCTGGCTGGCTACCGTTGGCTTAGCTGGCAGACGTCAGTCAGCTAGCTGTCACTTTAATTGACTGGCACTTTACTCGTGTCAAGTCGTGCAGACGTGCTAGCTGTCCAATTGACTGGGAGCATCAGGATGGAGAGGAGTTTGAGTAAAAGCATCGACAGACAGAATGTGGTCTGCTCGTGTTGAATAGACACACTAGTGCCGAGGAAAGGGGAGTGAGACCAATATTTTCCAGCCAGGCCGGCCGGTTAGCTAGCTCCAGAGCTAGCTACAGTGGATCCCAAAAGCCACGGTAAGACACGTTATAAATCATTCAGCATGTGAAAGAAGCCGAATTCGCCCCTGTGTCTCTCTTTGCAGGGAGAAGAGAACCTAGCACAATGAAATGCCTCATTTTCAGATCCTGGAGACGTTGACATTGCCATGCAGGCTTGTTGTTGGCCTGCAGCCTGAACAGCCAGCCATCCTTGAATTGTTGTCTACTGTTGAATATATGGCATGGATTTCTTTGATGAGTCAAAGCAAAGATAGCCTAATTGACCAGCCAAGTGCAAAAGCCACCAAGCTTGCTCAGCAGAGATTGTACATGACACTGTACAGTGATGGCAGACTCCACAAACTTCTCTGTCTCACTAACCAAGGACAATAAGCATTTTGTTTTCCAAAACATGCACATGGAGTTTCCAGGATGTGAAGTTGCATTTTGGAGAGATAATGTTGAAACCACACGATTTTGGTGTGTGTGTGTGTGTGTGTGTGTGTGTGTGTGTGTGTGTGTGTGTGTGTGTGTGTGTGTGTGTGTGTGTGTGTGTGTGTGTGTGTGTGTGTGTGTGTGTGTGTGTGTGTGTGTGTGTGTGTGCAATAACTTCTCATTTTCAAAGGGAACTATGTGCTTCCTCTTTGACAGTAACAAAATGGCCTTGAAAGAACGTTTCATATGATGCATGTTGATTTTGTATGGAAGTGTGTGGAAATACTGACATGATGGAGGCCCAGTTACTGACCACTTAAGAATATAGAGCATGTGGTATATTTCCACATTAGCCTATGTCCTGACAATAACCTGTGTCATGCTATTGTGGTATCGCCTTACCCTATAAGACATAACATAACTGAATTAATCAGTGACCAGTTTCTGCCTTAAGTATTATAATTTTCTATTTCTAGAATTGTCCAGGAAACCTCTGATGACCCTTTCAGAGAGATATCAAACCCTATGGTGGTACTAGAACAAAGGTTAAACTTGATAGGCAAATTGTCGGCATGCTAGACTGGTTGGCAGTTTACTTTTATCTTTAAAAAGGCCCTGCTGTTGTCTGCTGTATGCTGTCTTTTGTCTTACTGCAAGGGCCATACTGTTGAGTGTGCGGGTTGTTGAAGGACCAGTCAAAATCATTATATTATATAATTGTGTGCATACAATGAACATGTTAACAGTTAATGATACTTTCATCTCTAAATGGCTATGCAGTACAAAAACGGGTATTCCTTTACACCTCATTTACAATTGGATGTACAGAAAGCTAACAGCCGCACGTCATTATGATAATTAACATAATATATAATTAATATATATTAATTAATTTGTAAAAAGATACATAAAGCAATTTAAAGTGTTGCCAGTATTCTTTAACCTCATATTTCTGCTAGAGAGACGGACAGATGGATGATGATGGATCAATCAGGGGTTGGATGAATGGTCAATAGAAGCTGATCGGCACTTTCATATTTTCCATCCATTTGAGCCGACACAGATTTTCATTTTTGTAGTCTTAGACGTTTAAATCTAGATGTAGAGCAAGATAGGCTTTTTACAAACAAACTAAAGTGGCTACACCTTAAAAAGTGTACTAAAAAGATGACAAGCAATTTACTAGATATCTATGAAGTACTGGATATTTAAAAACAAAAAAACGAGTGTGTGTTGTCAGAATAGAGCATATTTCTTTTTTAACATATCTTAATTGAGTTTAACAAGTTTGAAATCTCCAAAGACATGCACATGCACATTAATACAAACATAGATGCAATGAGTAAAGTAAAGTTGTAACTCTCATAGAGAAGTCAGTAACCCTACTACCCAGTATTTCCATCGCATATGTTGGTGATCTTTCCAAATTAAAGACGCTCATGCCGTGTGTCTCTTCAATGCTCACCAGGCGCTGGCCATGCCGTCGAGTGTGCGGGCCGGGAGCCTGAAGGACCCGGAGGTGGCTGAGCTGTTCTTCAGGGAGGACCCTGAGAAGCTCTTCACGGACCTGAGGGAGATCGGCCATGGGAGCTTCGGAGCAGTCTACTTCGTAAGTTGCATTCCTTGGTGTTAGGGTCTGTAATAGTAAGTATGTGCTGCCGTGGTATCCTGCATCACCAATGGTATCCTCTTAAATTGTAAATCTTGTCTTTCTTCTCTGTAGAGCTGGCCTCATAATATGGATACACTTAACCGATAAAAGTGAAAATTTTTATGAATTTTAGATGCAAAATTAAATTTGAACTAACATTTTTGAGGGAAGGGAATTAAGAAGGGGTTCTCAACATCAGAGGGGCTCAACCGGTCTTACCTAGTGACACAAATTTTTCCATGGTCATTAAGTGGCAACCCTGGCAAATTTATTTGTCAAAAACAGCCTTCAAAAACACATCTTGTCATCTTTTTTTAAACATAAATACACATATTTACATGTACAAAGTGTTTTTCAGAGCACATTAAAGAGAAACTGAGGAGGAACACGGCAACTGCATAGACAAAAGTGACTAAATTAAATATCAAAACATATATATATATATATATATATATATATATATATATATATATATATATATATATATATATATATATATATATATATATATATATATATATATATATATATATATATATATATATATGGCCCATAAAGCAAGACATTTTCACCTAACCTGTCATTCTTGTCCCTTTTTTTTATCCTCAATTTACGAAAATCCACATTTTAAATACTCCTGGTCATATTTGCGTTTTGCCATCTTGCCTCCAAACATCAGCACAAATTTAAAGTGATCGTTATCGAAAGATAGTTACCATGGCTATGGCGCTAGACTGCTGCACAGTTCTGACGCATGTCCGTCAAAATATTTTTTAAAATATGAATTATTAAGGTATTTATTTATTCCGCAACCCACTTTTGGGTCGCAAACTGCCAGTTTAGAATACCTGCGCTAGGTTAAGTTAAAATTAACACTTTGCTGATATGGATTCATGTGTAAAATAGGAACATGGGCGTCTATTTATTGGCCAAGTGACAAGTAACCTAGGTGAAAAACGCTTCTGTTCTTGAATGTGGTCTACTTTGAGTCAAGGTGGTGAATATTGCCTGCGCCAAAGTGGTTGATGGTATGAAAAGGTAAGCAAAACTAAGGAGAATAGATGACAGACAATGGTGAGAGTGATGTTGCATGTCAGAGATAGTTTCTGATAGACAGGAGGGACAGTAGGGGATGAAGGTCCTGCCAATAAGAACACAAGGGGGACAAATCAGCTGATGATAAGCATGGTGCGAGTCACGGACAAAGGACAACTTGTTAGTGGTGGATGAAAAAGCTCTGTTTAATGAAGGGTGAAAAGGAGCCAGTCATGGATGAAAGGATCAGCGGGAAAGGGTAGAAAAGAAGAGTGAAGGAGGCTCAGCAGAAATCCTTGCTTTATGTAATAGTGATTTCTCTTCTGGGTCTGATGTAAAAATGTCTGCTTAACCCAGGAGTTCTCAAGCATGGGCATGTTTAAAGAACACTTAAGAAAACTTGAAAAATGTAATTTATTGTCTGTTGTCCCTAACATTGCCACATTAGGCCCATGACATCCGCACCAATGAGGTGGTGGCCATTAAGAAGATGTCCTACAGCGGCAAACAGTCCAATGAGGTAAGACCTGGAAACTCTGTAGATGTAACATCAGTTTATCAGTCAGGTTTGCTCATTGATGATTGTGGCTCTGCTGATGTTCCAGAAATGGCAGGATATCATCAAGGAAGTGAAGTTCCTCCAGAAACTGCGTCACCCCAACACTGTTGAGTACCATGGCTGCTACTTGAGAGAGCACACAGCATGGGTAAGTGAGAGAGTGTGTGTGTGGCTGTGTACAGGTGACAGAAAATGGCTCAGATTTCAAAATGGAGAAAGAGAGAGGACAGGCCAGACAAAATGATAGAAAGTGTCAGAAGTTTAGGATTATTTAAAACAAAACAAAAACTCTGTACAGTGTATATATTATAAAACCTAACTAGCTTACCACAATAGCACAATGTCTGTGCTTCAGCATCTCAGCAGAAAGCATCCAGTCTAAAGCTAGGTTAATGGTAGCCCCGGTGTACCTAAAATTACGTCACCACCGCTGTTGATTCCATCGTGAAGGAATGGCCATTCCTGTGGCTGTGCGCTTCCAAATTTTTTGGAACTACTTGCCGACAGCGCGCGCTGCGCTTTTAGTTAAAAATGGTCGGCTGGGATGAGCAAAGTTGACCCTACGCAACTCTGTGTGATCCTTCATGTACAGACCACAGAGAATCAAACAGCCTTAAATATGTGGTCAGAGAGAGACAAGAAAAGAACACGAGAGACCGTTTGTCAACTCTAAAAAAAACAGCTTCACAGGAAGTCAGTCCCATTTAATGAGTGGAGTAGATACCTGTAATGTTTCGCGGTATGTTGGTGTTTGACATGGATGTGTTTACCACTGTTGCCAGGCAACCTGCTTTCCTTTATTTCCGCTCTCTTCTTCTCTACTACTACTTGCTTATTCACTGAGTATTTTGTCTGTACACCCTCTGGTGTTTTGGAGAATACTGCGAACAATGCGTTGAGCACAAACGCCTCCTTGAAGATCGTAGCCTGCGCACCATCTACGGAGGCCCGCGCACGTTTTCACGCACTAGTATATTTGAATGCTAAATATTAACGTTACGCAACCAGTCCACAGAGTGGACCAGACACAAGGTAACATTATCATTTTATGCTAATGTATACAACTGCTAGATCAAAAGCTGGGTGTTGCGAAACCCGGGGTCCCTGGCGGCAAAGAGCTGGTTAGCTGATAACATTAGTTGTTTATTTCAGGATACCCGTTTTCTTTTTTCTTTTGTATGTTTACTATTTTTTTCCTTAAGATAACAATTTCGTACTACTATGCTGAGGATTGGGGTTTTACATCCGATGCGGATTGAAGGAGACATTTCGACCTCCTTTTTGAGGTGGACATGAGAACACATTTGGGCTGTACCTGAGTCCAACAACAGCCCTCACACTTCCACAACTGTACTGAACTCACATGAAAACTAACTCCAGTAAATAGCATACTCAGTAGCCTTTGTTCATTAGTAACACCTCCGGTGACGCGACCACCACGCGCTAGTATAAATATTTATATCACGTCCATGACGTCACATTTGTGCGCAACAGGCCGGCTGCAGCAAGCACACCGCACGTTTAACACTCCCTCTGTGTCTCTCATAGCTGGTGATGGAGTACTGCTTGGGCTCAGCTTCTGACCTCTTAGAAGGTAAGTAAGAAATAATAGAGACAAATTGAGACATTGGCGCTAATTAATTAAGATTAAACTAATGTGTTAATTATAGTTTAGTCGTTTACCTTAGCAATGCCTGATATCTCCAAATACCTCTCTTCTCCCAGTCCACAAGAAACCTCTCCAGGAAGTGGAAATAGCTGCCATAACCCATGGTGCATTGCAGGGATTGGTGTATCTTCACTCTCACAACATGATTCACAGGTAACCCCTGTTCTTTTCTCACTATCTATATCTATTCGGCTCTCCACCCCCACACTTCTTGTGACAAGACAAAACAAATACAGGGGAGAAAACACAAACTGTGCTGCCTAAGATGAGCTTATGCAATGGTGTTTGTGCTCACACACTGTTCAGCAACACATTTTAGTGCATCTAATAACACCCCGTTCTGACCTTGTTTTAACATCCGCCCTGAGTGATTCCATAACGATTGGACAGCTCTAGTTAACTGTGGAAAGGCTCTCAGGACGCATTTAGATCAGATCTCAAAAACCCTATTTGTAGGTGGTTTAGTGTCTTAGTGTCCACGTTCTAATAGCAGTGAGAACGGGAGTCTGTCTTGTGTCCACATTAAAGACCGCCTACTCAACTGTGAGCAGAATTTTGTACTCCTTCAAAGTATTTCTCATATCACAGAAACCACTGAGAGTGAATTTTGTGTTTTGGATGTTTTTCATTAGTCTTGCAATACCGGAGGTACACAGCGCTGTCGGCGAACTGTGTGGTCAGTGCAGTGGCTATGGAACGGTTTAATTTCCTCCAGTATAAGTTCTTCACAATAAAAGTCCCCTGTTATTTTGGAATTTGAATGCTTTTCTTATGAAGCGGCAAAATCAAGAAATGTTGGGTCTTCATCAGCATTAACGTACCACGTGTTGCTTCTGACAACTCCTATAAGCGGACATAAAATAAAGCAGTTACAACATAAACTAAACTTCAAACCATAGAGATGCAGTTAGAAACAACAAATGTACTGAGAGCTGAACACAGAGACTTTTATAAACATAGTTTTCTCCTGCGCAGGTCTTGCCACCTGTCAGTAGACATCCTTATGTCTGCACCCTTTTATATACTGTCTATCGTTGGCACACAGACACACAGGGCAGTGCTTTCTTAATTTTTCATAAACACGATTTATGTAAGAGGAAAAACTGACTTTTATAAACACACATAACCAGCCTACGCAAAAGGAAATGATGTTCGTGTTTATTTCCACATAAGAGCATCGAAGTGAGATCCGATCACAAGTGTAAGTAAGTAAGTAAAGTTTATCTATAAAGCGCTTTTCTCAGATGGTCACTCAAGTGGTCACTCAGGACACATTTGGAGAGACATTCTACGGACAGGTGAAAACATGCGTACCTAGAGCTGTCCATTTGTGATCAGATCACCTGGGACAGATTTTAGAACCAGGGCGGATATTAAAACCAGGTCAGAACAGTGCCTTACAACACATTTTCTCTCCCTTATGTCTCTATTTGTTTTGTCCTTCTCACAATTTCCCTGACCAGTCATTTTCTCTTATCTGATGATTTTTATCTCTCAGAGATGTGAAGGCAGGAAACATCTTGCTAACGGAGCCGGGTCAGGTCAAACTGGGAGACTTTGGGTCTGCCTCCATCATTGCCCCAGCCAACTCCTTCGTGGGAACACCTTACTGGTAATACATCAGACTTGCATCACCGCGTCATCCTCGTCATTAGATGATGACAGTTAATCCTTGTGGAATCATATTTCTTACACCAAATTCCGACCTTGCAAAGCTTGCACCGTGCTCATGTCCGTATTCATCAGCTTTCCCAAACAACAGACTTGTTACAGACCTTTTCCAGTTTTACCTTTCACAAAAGCCTTAGGGCTAGGGCTTTAGTGAAAGTGACATTAAAAAGGTAATGAGTTATTAAAATCTCATTTATAAAAAAAAAAAAAAAAAAAAAAAAAAAAACGCCTTTCTTCTCTTACCCTAATGGTATCTATTTCTGCACAAAGCTTCAGTTTTATTTGCAATACAATAAACTTCCAATAGTCGACTACTCATCTCTGGCTGGCTGTGCTTGATTTATTGTCATGCTTGTGAACTGAAAAGGTTCCGACAACGTGTGGCCACTAGAAAGTCCATCTCATCAGCAAATTCATCTAGTAGGGCTGCACAATATACAGTATGTCATTTTTTAATCATCATTGCAATATTAACTGGTGCAATAAACACATTGCAAAAGGCTGTGACATATGAAAGAAAATGGACCTTTTTCACAGCAGACATTTTGACTTGACTTTGTCATAGTAGGAAAAGCACAGCTGAAATTGATAACCTTAGCGATGGCTCGATTCCATCAAGAGTCCCAGTAAGCTATTTCAGTGAGTCAGCATGCACAATACCAGGCCCTCTCCTAAGTGGAATGCAGCCATTGTTTTTATTATTTAATAAATGTGCTTTTCCTACAATGACATGTCAACATGTCTGCCATGAAAAAGGTCTATGTTAGCACTTTAAACTGTAACTGTCATTCAGGGTAACTGAACCTAATGTTTTTTCCCCCATTGACACACTGATCTTTATTTACATTTTTGAATAGATATTTACATAATGTCTTTGAGGTGCTGGAACCAGCAAGTTTTTAAATACTCTATTGTCTGTCAACTAAACCTTTCAGCACTACCTGCATATTTCTCACAGGGAAATCAGACCCCTCTATTCATTGGCAACAGGTTATTGTTATTATTGTTCATGAGGCAGCCTAACCCTTGTAACGTTTCATGTGGTGACAGTGAGCCCAGAGGTGGACCAGGATCAAAGGGAAAGAGATTGAAAAGGCTGAATTGCTTTGTTGTATCATCCATGCAGGATGGCCCCTGAGGTGATCCTGGCCATGGACGAGGGTCAGTACGACGGGAAGGTGGATGTGTGGTCACTTGGCATTACCTGCATAGAGCTGGGTAAGGGATGGCCATAAAATTGTCCACAAGTGTATGTTCTCTTGTGTGTTCACAAAGCTGAAAGCATCAAACCCTTTTCATTGCTTTCTCCTCTCTTATTTTTTTGTCCTTGCTCTTTATCTGCCACTCTCTGTCACGCTATGTCGTGCTTTGTCACTCTCTAGCGGAAAGAAAGCCTCCTCTGTTCAACATGAATGCTATGAGTGCCTTATACCACATCGCCCAGAATGAAAGCCCTGTGTTGCAGTCTAATCACTGGTGAGATTCCTAAATGTCCTTTTGGCAAATAAGACTTTTGTTGTTGGTTTCATGGGCAAAGAGGAGCATTTTCTTATGTTGCTTGAGGTTATGTTACAAATTTTGCTTTTATAAAACCGCTTTTAATGTTATTGAGGCCCTTTTTAACTTGATGTTTTTCATGGAGCATTGATTCAATTTAGGATCTTACATTTCCAGGAAGTCTACAAGAGGGTAAAAAACCATGGCTGATGAAGGAATTAAAATTGTAGAAATAAAATTAACTTAACACTATGATGACATAATTTGCAGCTTTGTTCTGTTGCAGTTAGTTTTACATTAGACAATAAAGA
The DNA here is from genome assembly GCF_013103735.1 of Etheostoma cragini. Lineage (NCBI taxonomy): Eukaryota > Metazoa > Chordata > Actinopteri > Perciformes > Percidae > Etheostoma > Etheostoma cragini. Next base: position 10,684,036 of record NC_048427.1, on the reverse strand, counting down.
CAAAGTGTTCGTGAGTTGGTGCTTGCGGATCACAGAGAATGAAGAAGCACATTGGTTTTATCATTTCTGTTCAACACCTCCTGTGGGGCTTACTGTTTCACCCCAGTATGCAGTCAGAAGAGACACATTTTAAAGGTTTTAAATGCTTCTTAACATTGTGCAAAAAAAACACTGATAAAAAACAATTAAAAGTTGATATTTTACTTTTGAAACATCAGCACATAGAGCTTTAAAAAGTATTGAGACCAACAGAATTTGTCAATCTGTGTTGAGTTAGGTCATTTTCAAGCTGCTTCAGTTATCATAGCATCCCAATGGTGGTTTTATATTAACAATTCTATCGTTTTCAGGTCGGATTATTTCCGCAATTTTGTGGACTCTTGTTTGCAAAAGATCGCCCAGGACAGACCTACCTCTGATGTGCTGCTCAAGGTACAAAGTGATTTTGTACATGAAGGCAGGCAGTATGATGTGCTGTAGGAACTAATTGTTTGAAATTGAAGGAATGAATATAATTTGTATATTCTAATAAAATAATGGGATGTACAATAAGTGTAGGGCACATACGGTGCTCCCAAGGAGTGCGCCAATCTGCATATGTCATGTATGAAACATGGCCAAAAACCACGGCCATTAAACAACAGTTCAAACTTGCTTAATTGAACCAAATTCCTGAAGACCTCTCCATTTCTCTGTCTTGGTTAGATGCGGTTTTAATGGCAAGGGCAAATGTTTTGTTCCCGTCTAAGAACCTCGACTTCTTTTACTCAGTTTACTGGTGGCTTACAGTCATGTGTAGCCTAAAGCTTCAACTTCTGACAGAATTATGTTGTTTACTGGCTCCAAACCGCTTGATTTATTGGTCATCTATTCTCTTAACCCTTCTATCCACCCAGCACCATTTCCTATGCAGAGAGCGGCCCATGACAGCTGTGATGGACCTGATCGCCCGCACCAAGGACGCTGTCCGGGAGCTGGACAACCTTCAGTACCGGAAGATGAAGAAAATCCTCTTCCATGAGGCACACAACGGCCCCGCACCAGAAGGAGGCGAAGAGGAAGAGGTAAGACTGGGGCAGAGGGGAGGAAGAGGCCAACAGCGCTGTAAGGAGACAAGAGGTTAAAAAATAAAAGTCTGGGAGGTTGCAAGCAGAGGTAGTAAGAGTACTAAACTGTTGTACTTGAGTAATATTTCATCAATATATTGGTACTTTTACTTGAGTACACATAAAAAAATATCTATCTAAAAAATTACTTAAGTTAAAGTTCATTTAGCACTCTTTAATAAACTCAGACCAGTTCTTGTACTTCTTTTTAATTGCAACATATAACCTGAGAAGAAGAAGCTGCATATGATTGCACAAAGAATGCCCAGGTCTGGTGTAGTGTTTCCGGGTCTTTTCTTCCTTTCTGTTTTCGTTAGTCAGAGTTCTTTTTTACTCAGTTACGCATAGGATTTGTAGTGAGTTACAATACTTCACTCAAACCGTAATCAAGTACATTTTAAAATACTGTTTTTAAAGCTACTTGCAAAATACAAAATACACAACGAAACTACTCATTACAGTAACGTGAGTAAATGTATTTCGTTACTTTCCACCTCTGGTTGTAAGGTTAGAGACGCAGTGACTTATGGATAAATACTGGCAACTATTGGCTTTCTCAAGGCACTAACTGTTTTTGTCCCCTATTTAAGTCATTTAACATTGGGTGTCCAATCCCATACTGATTGTAGGTACAGATTCACCTAAATGCTGATTGAATGTGACAAGCTACCTGATCCAAATCCTGGTTGGAATGCTCGCACCGTAGACATCTGTCTGTCGTAAATGAGGCAAGGCAAGGTTGACAAAACACAGTAGAGTACTGTAATGAAAGGGTAAAATGTGTTCCTCTTTATTTTAGCAGATACTTGATATGCCCATATTAGCACCAATATTGATTCTTAGGGTCGTCTAGGGACTTCTCTACTTTAAACATTACGGTGCTTTGACTGGTCTGATGTTTGAAATGAAAACAGTTTGTGTGACTTAAAGTTGGTCATTGTGTCACATTACCTACAGACACAAAGACTCTTAAAAACATACTCTTTACTTCACATGTTGTAAATGTGAAATTGGAAATCTCTTCAAACCTTCAGAAATTTACAAGAAACTTCATAATGGAGTAACTGTAGTAACCCTAAAGTTCATAAGATTCTAGTTAAACAAAACAAAGAAGTATGAGCTGCCTTAAAAATGAAGCTTGCAAAAAAAAACGTTTTATTTCTGAAGTGGAAGAAGCTACTATCAGGGTCTGTAAGAAATAACAGCTGGTTTTAGCATCCATCCTGCCTTTGTATTGTACGTGTGAATATATAATGTAAACTTAGGGCCCCTTCCTCTCCATACAAAGGCCTTTGTTTGCATCAACATTTAATTCCAGTTGGTTGTTCCCCCCTGAAAAAGGAAATGAAGGAATTCTTAGAATGTAGGGCTGCACTTTTATTGTGAAGGCCGGTGTCTCACTGTTAGTTTGTTTTAAAATTATTGTGTGTCTGCTTAGAAGGGTTTTCATAGGATAAGCAAATTTGTGTACGCTATAAACTGGTCAAAACACTTGTACCACCTTACAAAACGTCCTCTTTCTCTTTACCGTAAGGATGTGGAGCAGTATATGCTGCGCACCGGCACAGTCAACAGCATGGAGAGCTCCCACTCTTTGCCATCCATGTCAATCAGTGCCAGCTCCCAGAGCAGCTCAGTCAACAGCCTGGCAGACGGCTCCGACGACAGCGGGGAGATGGCCATGATGCAGGAGGGAGAGCACACCGTCACCTCTAACAGCTCCGTCCTGCACAAGCCCCTGGTCAGTCCGAGTGTTTTCCTGTCTGTGGGTGGGAAAGTTGAGGAGTGTGAAAGTCCTGTCCCTCCCATAACCCTCTATGACACGTTCTGCACCATGTCCATCCATTTCACATACATAATTAGTGGTGTCACGATTCTCTAAATCTTCGATTACATTTTGATTCTAAGGTCCCGGTTCGATTCAGTTCTCATTTTGACTCACTTTTTTTAAATGCTATCCTCTGCTTCTGTCTGTCTGTGTGTCTGTGTGTGTGTGTTAATCTAGCTCATTAGCTATATATATATACACACACAAACACACGGGAAAATTAACTACATTTACAAACTGAATCATTTTTTTAATCAAGAATCGATATTGAATCAAATAGTGAGCCTAAATATTGGAATCTATCATGACATTTTCTGAATCGAAAACCCATAAAGACTAGTCATTGGAAAATTCCTATTCTTATGCTAAACCGTCACAGACTAGCTTTTATAAATCCTTTCCCTCGCTTCTCTTTCCTCTTTTGCTCTGTCTTCACTATGTAGAGCCATGACAACATCTACGATGATCCCTATCAGCCAGAGGTTGACCCACTACGAGAAGCGTTGTCTGCAGGTGGAGGGGGAGGAGTCGGAGGAGGCGGAGGAGGAGGAGGAGGAGGAGGAGGAGGGAGGCGTCGTCGAGGCAGAGATCATTTTGCCACCATCAGGACAGCTTCGCTCGTCACCCGTCAGATCCAGGAACATGAGCAGGGCTCGGCCCTGAGAGAGCAGATGTCTGGGTAAGGTGACATACGTGCCATATCTTGCTTAAAAAGGAAGACAAAGCCAACAAGTTTCAAGTTTATTTGTATTGCTCCTAATCACACTTGCAGTGTGAAAAGACTTTCCAGTCCACACCTTATAAACTAGAAATAAAACGGACCCCGTACATTTTTTACTTTAACAGAGAACAAATAAAACCTCCAGTGAAAACCTTGTTTTAATAGGTGAATCAAGAGAGCTTACCTTCCTTCTCGCTGACTTCATGCCTGCATCTCCTCACAGGTACAAGCGGATGCGCCGGCAGCACCAGAAGCAGCTGATGGGCCTGGAGAACAAGCTGAAGGCAGAGATGGACGAGCACCAGCTGAGACTGGACAAAGAGCTGGAGAATCAGAGGAACAGCTTTTCAATGGAGGGAGAAAAGCTCTCCAAGAAGCACCAGGCTATCCTTGAGAAGGAGGTGAGCTGGTGGAGGGTGAGTGACCCAAAGTGAGAGGAAAACGGAGGGCTAGATGAATATGAGATGCAGACATCTCAAGAAGCATTTCATCAAATAATAAACCACACACCGGGGTTGTGAGACCATTCCTAACCAGGCGCCTGGAGTGGACACTTGGAACATACTGATTTCAGCAACAATTTAGTTATTGAGTTTCTAATTCTTCTTACTTTTAGACTAGTTGACTAGTCTAAGATTTAACCTTGATTTATACAAATTAGTCATTAGGAAAATCGCTAACAGGTACCTGATATATAGTGACTATTCCATATTTTAACCATAAAGGTGCTAAGCGATTTCACGCTTGTTTTAGGCTACAACATTTATGTCACTTACAGCAAACATCTCATCACTATCTGTAAGCTGCCTGTCCCCAGAACACACTGTAAAAAAACGCGGTCTCTGTAGACAGCCCAGGGTCTCCAAAAAGAAAAAGTGCCCTCCTGCACTACGAAGCATATAGAAACAGTGTTCCTGCTTTCCAGCCAATAAACAACAAGAAGGATTTGGGGATAGAGGGGTTAGTGCGCGGAAGCACAGAAGGGAGGGGACGGGGGCAAGCTAGTCACGTTTTGTATGAAAATACTTCTAACGTCAACAAGAAGTAACGCCACCAAACATTGCTTAGAGCACCTTTTAAAAGCTCTGATGGTAATGAGGTTGAAGAATGTTTTTTTTTTTTTGTTTGTTTTTTTCAGACAAAGGCAGTTCTAACTGAGGAGAAGAAGTTTCAGCAGCACATACTGGGCCAGCAAAAGAAAGAGTTGACGGGTCTGCTGGAGTCCCAGAAACGGCAGTATCGCCAACGCAAGGAGCAGCTCAAAGAGGTGCCTCTAGGTCTTTCACCAGTCAGCTGACAACCACAAAAGTATTTGTGTGATAATTATAGATAGAAACACAGTTCTTGTTATTTTACCTTTTAAAATGACTTAAATTAAAATAAGCCCTAAATCATACTAACACTATACAAACCGCATTGATCTTTCAGCCTATTCAGCTAACACTGCTCTACTTTCTGTTCATTGCCTTTCATTTATTTCCCCTCCAGGAACTGAATGAGAACCAGTCAACACCAAAGCGGGAGAAACAAGAGTGGTTGGTGCATCAGAAAGAGTGTCTGCAGCAGCTGCAGGCCGAGGAAGAGGCAGGCCTGCTGCGGCGGCAGAGGCAGTATTACGAGCTGCAGTGTCGTCAGTACAAGAGGAAGATGCTGCTGGCACGCCACAACCTGGAGCAAGACCTGCTCCGAGAGGTACCTTTTTTTTTCTTCTTCTTTTTTTTTTGTATTTGGTTAGTGTGTCATTGTTGGATCAGCAATTCAATTCTCTTAACACCTATTTTAAGCAGCCAGTAGTCCAGCAGGTTTCAATATTCAACATAGATTTGTAGAGAAATGTGTCCAGCGACAAGTTTCCTATCCTCAACGACATTACAATATCCTTCCTGCCTCTTTATGATCTTCTGTTCTTCTCTAGGACCTGAACAAGAAGCAGACTCTGAAGGACCTGGAGTGTGCAATGCTTCTACGTCACCACGAGTCCACCCAGGAGCTGGAGTTCCGCCAGCTGGGTTTGGTGCAGCGTACTCGGGCCGACTTGATCCGCACGCAGCACCAGACGGAGCTCACCAACCAGATGGAGTATAACAAGAGGCGGGAGCAGGAGCTGCGTCAGAAACATGCCGTGGAGGTCCGCCAGCAGCCCAAGAGCCTCAAAGTGAGTGAGGAGGGAGAGGACAGCGAGGCGGGGGTGGTAGGAGTAGAGGGGGGGGACGAGAGGGATGGCGACTTTGAAAAGGGG
>NC_048427.1:10626808-10678042 GCF_013103735.1 Etheostoma cragini | reverse complement strand
TCTGAGTTTTACTTCCCTGATGTTGCAGAGGAGCTGGAGCCTGAACCCATCACTTCCCCTCCTCCCCCTCCCCCCGCCCAGACTGCTTTCCCCTCACTCTTCTCTCACGCCATCTGCCTCCTCCTCTCCCTCTCCGCTGCTGCCCAGCCCTCCAACCTCACTTTGCTGCTACTCTCCATCTTCCTCCTCTCCCTCCGTCGCTCACCTCCTCTGCCCTCGGTGGCCTCTGTTCTTCTTTCCGCTGAGCTTGCCTTCTTGGCACTGTTCTTCTCTTACCTCTTCCTTCGTTCATGCTGTTCTCTTTCTCTTTCCACATACCTGTCGATCAGCCTCTGGGCCAACGGCCTCTTCAGTTTAGGTCTCGCCCTCAGTTTGGGGATTTATTACATCCCCATGATTTTGATTTCGGCCTCCTTTCTCAGCTCTCCCTCCCTCTTCCTCTCTCTCTACTTGGTGGTGGTGCTGATTGTTAGGCCGGCCCGTGACTTCCTCCAGTACGCACCCCGTAAAGTCAACCGCCTCTGCATGCGCGTCCTTTTCCGCCTGCCTCGGCCCCTTTTTGCTATGTGCCAGTCAGTCCTGGGCGGTATGGCTGAGCGTAACCTCTATGAGATGTTTCCAAAAGCAGGGCGCAACTGGGGTGGGCGCCAGTCCAAAATCCCAGTCCCCCTAAAGAGCTTGCCTTTAGAATATCAGGCTCGCTGCAGTAACACCTCTCCCTTGGCCAAGGGCCTCCTCTGGGTGAAGCGTTTCAGTAGACGCCCCCTTGGGGTCCTGGCAGACCTGGCTAACTCCATAGTGCTCAAATTTGCTGGAAAGCTTCTTAAAAAGCTTCCGCTCAGTGTCTGGATCACACTCCAAACTCTGGGCCTCTTAAAGAAGGAGAACCCAAGCAGGCTGCCCCGCCTGCTGCCCAGGGAGGTCAGAGAGAGGAGACAAAGGGAGAGGAGGGGGAGAGAGAGGGAGAGACAGAGAAGGCAAGAGAGTTTGTTCCGTGAAGAGGCAAAGTGGGAGTGTGGGTTGAGGCGAACATCATCTGGAAGGTTTGTCAGGAGGAAAATTCGGCCGTGGAGATAGCAAGAGTGTGAGACAAATTGAAGGAAAGGGTGTGAAACATGCTGGTAGTGTGGGAGTGTTTGTGAGCGTGATGATGCTCATTTTTTCCATTGTTCAACCACCATGTGTGTGTCTTATTGATTTGGGCCTACATGTCTCTCTTGTTACATAACTCCCCAAATGGTTTCTGGTCACATTTCTTAAAGATGAGACCTATATGACCCTGCACACACACATCTGTACATCAGGCTGAAAGTGATTTTGGCTGTTTAAGCTTTACCCAACAGGCATACATCGTACATTTGTGCACGCAAGCAGTACTGTTGTCAGTGGGCCATGCAAACTTAAATTGCAGCGGAACCCTTCGTTACTGTACCAAACCCAGTGAAGTTTTCATTATTGTGCTTTTTGTAAAAGTTTTTATTTTTTATTTTATTTCATTATTTTGCTCTTAATTTGTAAGACAAATATTTTTATGGTTCTTTTTAAGACCGGTTTTGTGCAATCTTTTGTTTTTCTTTATAGTGGTCTTATTTTAGAGGGTGCAATGTTGTCTAAGTGCTTAGAACAAATATTGGTGTTGCATAGCTGCATGGCTATAGTTTTATCGCCCAAAACAGAATACTGTGAAGAAAAAAAAAGAAAAGAAAAAAACCATTGATTTCACTAACACCCTGAACACTAGCCCTCCGTTGGTATAACAGTGCAATAAACAGCTGAATAGAAAGATGTGGGACCACTGTAGGACATCCATTTGATATCACTGAGAAGTATTGTCCATGTGGGAAATAGTTAGCATCTTACATATAAAGTTTGGGGCCATTTAGCTGGGATAATAAGCGGGTCCAGCTCAGCTGTTTCATGTTAAAGCATCATTGGATATTATTTACAGCTGGTGAAATCATCTTTAGGATTCTAGTTAGATATGCCATTATTATTGCCCTTTATGCAATACTCTTGTTATGATTTACCATGTAAACATTGAGATATTTTTCCCTATTATATTCCTTTTAAATGTGCAGCTGTGCAAACTGTTTGCACAAATGTTGATATCTCTTGTGAAGTCACGTATCTGAAATTTATAGTGGAAACATAAGAAAGCGGGATATACTTTGGAGTAGGGAAAGTATAATTTAATAAAAGCCTATTTAATAGTTTTAATGTAGCTTAATTTATATGAAGCCATATAGACAATCATTTGAGACATATAATCAGGAAATAAGTCCAAAGATTGATGCAACTACTGAATGTGAAAGTTTGAGCTGATCACCATCTTATGAAAAGAAGATATCCACTAATAGCAGACATCTGTTTCGTTTTGCACTGTCCCAAAGACCATTTCAAAAGACAAGTGTGGAGTGGGAGAACAGATAACTAATAGTTATTAAAAGTTTAGTCAATAAAACATTAGAATAATATTGCAAAAATGCAACAGTAATGTCTTCCAATCAAAAGTCCAAAGCCCAAAGATATTTTGTTTACATTGATACACGACGGGGAACAACAACATATCCAAAGAATTATGGAGCTGGAACCAGAGAATGTTTGGCATTTTTTCACTATTTCTGCTTAACAGATGGACCAAAAAGAACTTGGCGTTAATTAAATGAAGTTTAAGAGAAATATGCAGTTGTCACATGCATATATTTGAGAGTATAAGCATTGTAAAATGTGAATAGTTGCAATGGAAATCTGGTTAGGATAAGTAAAATCCGTTAGTGCCTATAAATGCTAGTTATGTAGGGAAAGGTGCCCTGTTCTGTATGTCACAAAAGGAGGACATTTAAGCCATTTACATGGAGGAACATAGAGTAGGAAAGCATGTATCTTGTCTGTATTTGCTCCAGACGGATGACAAAAAGTAGGGCACGTTCTGGGAAAGACATTTCACAACAAACATTGTTTTATTTGAATGTAACTTATTTGCCATTGATTTAAAATTTGTGTTCCAGTATCCTGTATTTCCTGTTCCTCTGTGTATGTTTACATGTTTGTAATCTGTTTTGGTGTGACACCATTTCTACAGAGTTATATCACCTTGAGTTTTTTCTTTTATATTTTATTTATAAGACTAGTACTGCATTTGGTCTGGCAGCCATTTTGTTGTCCTTTTTATTCTCATTTTTAGCTGCATGAGTGTGCATGAGTGAGGCTGTGTGCTTACAAACAGCAAAATATTTTGTCATACTTCCAGAATTTTTATTTTTTTTCCTTTACACAAAAAATAAATTATTTTGTGTGGAAATCATTGTCTTGTTTGTTTTTATGATTTTTGTTCCCATTATTTCCACGCTCTCTTCATTTGGTTACGTTTTATGTTTTTTTTTCAAGCCAATCTTATTTCATTGAAAGATCCCTTTATCATTTTGTTGATCATCATTCCTCCTGTGTCACACATTTTATCTCTGCTGTCATCCGTGGGGCCTCACATAATGTCTGTGACTTTGTTTAGTGGTATTTCTAATATATATCTATTATAATAAGGTTTAAATATGTTAGGGATGTTAACTGATGGGCATATAATCATTATAGGCCTCATACAAGAAGGATGAGTTATTGTGAATCCATTTAATGATATTAAATAATTGACTGAAAGTGGCCGTCATTGCAAGAAACTAATTGCATCCATTTATAATAACAGTTTTAAACTTTTTAATAGTCACGTAAAGTGATTTATTTTGCCCCTTAAAGAGGAAATGGACATGGGCATATTGTCCAATTTAATGTTAGTAGACACCTTGGATTCCCTGTGTCAATCACGGTATGATTATAAGTCTTATAAAATGAGGACAGTTCTTTACTACTATATATACTACTGCACAGTTGAAAATAATTATAATATTTAGTTAATAATTAAGCAAGATTGGTCAACCCTTCCTGTAACAATGCTTAAATTACAACGTGTACCAAACGAGTGGGTCCGAGTCATTTTACCGTGATGCTGTCACTGTTAAAGATTCAACATTTGACAGGTATTTATACTCTTAAATTGTATTTTTACCATTAGGGTCATGTGAGCATTTTTCTAACAAAATTGATAGCTAGTCGTTACAAAATGTCTTTTCTTTTCCCAGTGATTTTCTGTTTATCATCTCCACGTTCATTTATAAAAGCACAGGAGCACTTTAGCACACCCAGCTGCTTCCTTCTGTCTCCTCTCTCCTCCAGTCCAAAGAGCTGCAGATTAAGCGTCAGTTCCAGGACACCTGTAAGATCCAAACCCGTCAGTACAAGGCCCTGCGCAACCACCTGCTGGAGAACACGCCCAAGTCGGATCACAAGGCTGTGCTGAAGCGGCTGAAGGACGAGCAGACTCGTAAGCTGGCCATCCTGGCCGAGCAGTATGACCACTCCATCAATGACATGCTGTCGACACAGGCTGTGAGTAAGGCAAGGAGACGTCATTCATTTCACACTCGCACAACACCACCAGTGCTGTCCCTGGCCCAGGGCCACCTGCCTGCCTACCTGACCGCCAACCTGCCCGCCAACAAGCCTTCTCCTGGTACCTCAGTGGTGATCTCCACCCAAACCCGCATTTCCCAGTTTTATACCAAACAGTATACACCATCCTGTTTCCCCTACAGTCCTCCAAAACGTCCTTTTCCCTTAATTGCTCGGATTAGAAAATTTTAGCTCTTAGGTCAGAGGATAAATGTTAAAGAAAGAAAATGTGTTTGTGGTTCAGCCATAACTTCAGGACTCTGATGTACAACCACATAATAAGACGACATACAGACCGTTCGTCTTTAAAAAACTACTCAATCTGGCATTGCACTCCTGTAACGTTGTCTGACTCGGGGAAATGAATAACCAATTGCATCAAAATACTTGTGTCCTTTTGTGAATCATGGACTAGAAAGATACATTTTGGCACCTTAATCCTGTCTCTGTACCGAGGCTTTCATTTCCACTTCACAATTACTATAACTATAGCTCGTTGAACCATAATGTCAGTCTGAGATGAGAACGGTAGATGTGGATCTTTATAGTCTGTAGGGATATAATTATATTATCTCTTTAAATAGCGGGACCTTTTTTTCACTAATTGCCTTTTACTTTAGTCTGAATCGTAACAAAACTACAATACAGTCAAATGTATTATTTTGATTTATCCTAGTTTATATTTAACCTGAAACGATTAGCAATAAAATGCATAAACTTAAGTACAGTACTAAGTAAATTTCCTTACATTCCACCATTACTTAGGCGGGTTTTGCTTTTCAAATAGTAAAATATTAGCCTCAGCCCACACCCCCACTCTAAACTCCACTGACCTCGAAGCCTGGGACTCACTCACACACCAATCCCAGGCTTTAAAATGAATGAAACACAGTTAGAAAGAGACCGGACATAACATATCGTCTCGTTCCCTTCGGTGACATAACATACCGGTGCCATTTTAATTACCTCAGAGGGCAGCATGCCACGTAAGCCCAGTAAGCCAAATCTCTGATGCCCTTGTCTGTCTGCACACGTACTCATGCTGTGGTTAAAGTCTCAGTGGGAAGGGTTCCCACTCACTGATTAAACTCAATCCTTAGGTCAGAAAAAAACCAAATTTAAACAGAGAATGTCTATTGAATCAAAGTTTAATCGGTTTTCTGGAGCCAGACATCTCTCTCTCACACACACACACACCCACACAGACACATACACACAGGTCAAAGTTTTTAAACTGCTGTGCAATATACAGATTTATTTAGAGAATGTATATCTGAATAGATGTAACGCTTCATATCCTATTCACACACCCACGTATGGTGATACATCTAGTTGATCAGTAGAATGTGCACCGTTTGTAATTCATATTTTTTTAAATTATATTTAGGATCCCCATTGGTTAACATATTAACAACTATACTTCCTGGGGTCGACAGGTTGTGGTTGTAATTTTATCTTGACAGGTTTTTACATTCACACTTAATGAGATGTTTCACTTCCTACCATTGAATAGAGAATACACAGGCCCAGACGGATCAAACAAAACACTCCTGATGCTTTCCTCTCGCTTGTGCATCTCCCTATTGTTTCTTTGCCTTCGTTAAACTTTCTAAATTTTTCCTCAACACTAAAGCCCAATGTGTCGCCCATACAACCGTGCCAAATCCAATTTTAATGCTATTTTCTTTTTTTTCTGTCTCTTAGCTGCGATTGGATGAGACCCAGGAAGCGGAGTACAAAGTGCTGCGGATGCAGCTGCAGCAGGAGCTGGAGCTGCTTAACGCCTACCAGAGCAAGATCAAGATCCACACCGACACGCAACACGATAGAGAGGTCAAGGACCTGGAACAGAGGGTGTCCATCCGCCGCGCTCTGCTGGAGCAGAGGGTTAGAGTCTTTGGCAATCACTTCTATGAAAGCAAAGCTCCTTAAAATGTAGTAAAAAGCCTCTGGTGAGTTTTAGGAATCCAGTTGGGCTTGCAAAGAGAAGATTGTAAACTGAAAGGTAACAATGTAACATGTTGCTGTCCTATGTTGAGACTTCTACGATTGACTTACAACAGCAGCGTCTTTAATAATAGTTTTAACCACAAGGTCCTTATAGTAGATGTTCTGGAGCCTTCAGTCATATCTTCCCCAGCGGATTGGGGGGGGGGGGGGGTTACACTTTTAAGGACTTCCACTTTCCATCTGCTGATAAAGATTCTGTGATTTGATCAGGAGCTCCAGACAGACCCTAACTTGTGGTGAGATTGTTTTTGTCAAGAATGACCTTTCAATGTCATGATTTGCAGTAATTAAAACGACTCCCCGAAGTGTTTCACGTATGCAAATCCAAAATCACGAATATTGGATTCAGAAAATATAAAACACCTTTTAATAATGCTACAATTTAAAGACGGACAACAATGTGTTTTCATGTGTATTCCCCTGCTCTTTTCCTAGATCGAGGAAGAGATGCTGTCCCTGCAGAATGAGCGGTCGGAACGCATCCGCACCCTCCTGGAGCGGCAGGCCAGCGAGATCGAGTCCTTCGACTCCGAGAGCTTGCGTCTGGGCTTCAGCAACATGGCCCTGACAGGCATCCCCAGTGAGGCCTACCCCATGCAGGGCTACTCCAACATCCCGCCCCCCAGCTCCCGCTCCGCCGGCCACTGGAGCCACGGCATGCACCCGCAGAGCGTGCCCCCGCAGCAGCACTCCCGCCGCAGCCACAACAGCAGCGGCAGCAGCAGCAGCAGCGGCATCGGTAGCAGCAGCGGAGCAGGGGACCGCAGGAGCGAGTCTTCCTCTTCCTCCCATGCCCTGGGAATGGCCCTGGGGCTGGGCAGAGACGGGAGGGAGGTGCACCACTCGTCCCGTTCCTCCGCCTCCTCTTCCTCCTCCTCCTCTTCTTCTTCCTCTCACCACCAACGCCACCACCTGCCCCAGCACTACCACCACCAGAGCACGCCACAGCTCTACCGCGAGCGGGAGCGAGATCGGGAGAGGGAGCGGGAGAAGGAGAGGGAGCGGGAGTGGGCTGGAGTGCGAGGCTCCGGCGGCGACCTGGCCCACCCACACCCCCTGCCCTTCTCCCATCACCTACCCTCACGCTCCTCCTCTCAGTCCCTGGCCATGCTACCTCCCCCACCGCCAGCCCCTCCCTCCATCTCCGGCCCGTCCTCCTCTTCTTCCTCCTCCTCTTCTTCGCAGGGGGGGATCTACTCCGGCGGCGGGCTGGGTGTGCGCGGCGCCCCCAGCTTGTTGGCCCTGAGGAACAGCCCCCAACCTCTGAGGAGGACGGCTTCCGGCGGAGGGCCTGGGGGAGCCGGGGGCAGCGACGGCGTCCTGAGCCGAAGCACCTCGGTCACTTCGCACATCTCTAACGGCTCCCACCTCTCCTACTCTTAAAAGGCAGGGTGGTAGAAGGAAGGGCGGGAGTGATTTAGGAAGGTAGCTTTCCCAGGTTGCATCTCAATACTCTCAGCTTGCCACCTTGCCTTGTGTCCTTCCTAGGACTGATCTCTACTCTCAGAAAAGCTACTCGGCTGAAATGCAGAGGATTTAGGGATATCACCCTTTCCTCTCAACGCACAGTAAGGCAAAGAGAGGACAAACTGACAATATTGAGCTGCACCCTGCTCCTTTAGACTCAGGGTGGGTAGAGAGGTGTTCTCCCATTCTCACAGGTATAAAAAAGGGAGGGAGGAATGTAACCACCTGTAATACCACTAGGTGATAGTTGTTTTTTTTTTAAAGAGGTTTGTGTTTAATGTTTTTATCTTTGTAACTGCCTGTATAAAAGTGAGACAGGTAATGTGAAAGGAGGGATATTTGTCCCTTTTTTCCCCTCCCAGAGCTGCAGAGAGAGGGGACAACAGCCACGTCTTCTTCTATGATGTTCTATGCTGGAATGGAGAAAGAGAGAGGATGGGGGAGTGAAAAAATGTGTTTTTTCTGCATTGTGTATGTACTTGTATGTAGTCTGTAGCGTCCAGGTATATCTAGCAAGCACTCGTAACTGTGGCTCCAGAAAGGAAAAAAGCGAGAGAATCACATAAGATGGGTTACTTTAGTCTTGAAAAATTGGAAAACACTTTTTATTGATTTGCAACTGTTGATGTTTTATTGTTTTTTTTATATGAACTGTATTATAACAGAAACAAGTTGCTTGGAACGTCACCAATGCCTTTAAGGGGTTCTTAAAGGGATGTCGTGCCATCAAAAATTTTACTTGATGACTGCAAGATGATTTAAAAACAGAATGTTTGTAAAGGCGAGAACTGGAAAAATTCTTTCAAAAAAATGCAGCTGGAATGAGGAGAAACATTTGTGAGGACAAAAATACAAAAAAAATCTTTCTGGCATCCATGACATATTGAATATCCAAACAACATAAGTGTCTATGGGAGTGACTCCAATGCATGAGATAGATGTACGAAAAAAAACATTTGTATACATGACCAAACCACATTTGAAATGTACTGTACCTGTCCGAGTTTCACTGGCATTGAAGATCACTTGTCCCACATTTTTAATCTTTACTGTACATATTTATGGGAATATTTAAAACAAAAACAAGTCATTGGTTTTATAGAGTAACAAAGATAATGATAGTAATTTTGATATATTCAAATGAGTATTGAATTCAAGATTTAGAGCGACAACTTCCAACTGCATTTTCTAGGTGTCTATTACCATAACTAATCCCGATGTAAATGTTGTTGTAATCATGTTCACATTTTTCTGGCAAATTAGAAAAGGGCCCACTTTTGACTGTGTAAAAAAAAAAAAAAAAAATACTGTTGTCAGGTATGGTGTGTGTTCAAGGTATTAAGGATTATTAATAAGGGATTATTAATAATTGTTAATGATTCATGTATGTGTGTCGAGCAGTAAAGTCTAGTTATATTGCCACATTTCTTTAGACGAAACTATTGAATTTTAAAAGACACTCCTACAGCAGCAACACCACAGCTAATCACATGATCTCTTACCTCCTTCTCTGGACTCTCATAGGAAGAAAAAAAAAGAGAAGAACAAAAGTTTTTACAATTGGGCACTAGAATGTAAATGCTGGTTATCATTTTGATTTTTTGTTATTTAGTGTAGGAATAGGTTTCCACAAAGGAGCTCCTGAAGCCTGGAGAAAGAGAGAGGAAGGTAGACGTGCACAATCCTGTAACCGGTGTGTGAAGAAGTGGTGAGAGGATGGGTGTCGACCGAGCTGCTGTGAATGTGCACCCTCTTGTGCCAGCGCAGCAGCAGTGACCGCAGCAGCCCGTCCCTCACAGGTAAAGACACCGATCAGTGTTTCGTGGGGATGCTTCTGATGGTTTGTTTACTTGAAGATCAGAAATAACTGGACTTTGGTTTTTATTGTTTTTAAATGGAGAAAAGATAATCACCCTGCTGTTTGTACAACTCAGAAACACCAGCTCCAGACAATTCCCTGTATAACCTTCTACTTTATGCTTGGTTGGAATCTCAGTGCATGCATAAACTCCTTACAGTATATAAACTAAGACTGGCGGCTTTCAGGACGGCCTACGTGTTGAGGGGAAATCTGTGTGGTAGTGTTTTTAGACGGGTTGTTGTTCGAGAGCTGGGAGTCTCAGTTCCTGCATCGTGCCCGGATAAAAGATGAAGACAAAGAAGCAACACAGGCTCATTTGTGATTTGCAGAGTTTTCGTGGGGGGGGGGGGGGGGGGGGGGGGGGGGGGGGGGGGGGGGGGGGGGGGGGGGGGGTTATTCAAGCTATTCCATGCCTGAGGAGGAGGAGGAGAAGGAAAAAGGGACAACACATGTATTGGAAAAGAAATAGGGTGCTTTTGAAAGTAAGTTAAAAAAGATAATAAATTGATATCAACACATGAACTTGTCTCGAGTTGATGTACTTTACTCAGATGGCGTATCATTGGGATGTTTATTACACGGCCGCAACTGGTCAGTTATTCAATTAGTCCATCTGTTTTAGTTTCTCAAATGTGACTATTTGGTTTTATTAAACTTCAATATATTCTCTGGTTAATGATGTTGATGTAGATATTAAATTCCCAATTATTTTCTATTTGGTCCATAAAATGTCAGAAAGTAGTAAAATATAAATAACAGTCAAAATTCCTAAAACATTCCAGTATACAATCTTTAAAAAAAATTCAATATTCACATTTTAGAAGCTGGAACCAGTAAATTTGGCGGATTTCAGCTAAAAAGGATTTAATCAATTATTTTGTCACTGACACTGATTTCATAACCAGAATATTTTATATTATAAAAATTCCTAAAACTGTGGCAGGGTTAGCCCAGTTGGTAGAATAGGCGCACACTGAGGTGTACTCCTCCACGCAGCGGCCACAGGTTCAACTCCAACCTGCGGCCCTTTGCTGCATGTCATCCCCCTTCTCTCTCCCCTTTTATGTCCTCATCTGTCCTGTGGAATTAAAGGCCTAAAATGCCCAATTATCTTAAAGAAATTCTAAAACTTGGAGGTATATATTTAACAATACCATACATTATAAACAATATGTATATTTGTAGGGTATATGTATTTTCTGAAGCGGGCAGTTTATCTGTATGTGTGCACAATAATTCTGTGAGCTGCTATTCGTCCTGTGTACTATTTCTGTCTGTGACATCATTATTATAGGCCGACTGGGAGGATCCGCGCGCACTTCCCTTTAAGATGCGTCTGTCATCTCGCCGTTAATGAAAAGCCTTTCTGGCTGTTTTCCGCGGTGCACGAGATCTGTTCCAGCTGGCCCGGTGAAGGAGAACACCACTGTGGTGCAATTTTTTGTCGGCCGACATTCCCAGAAAGGAAGGGGAGAGGATAGGCCACGCCGAGGGAGACGGAAATGAGAGGGGGGTGTCCAAAGAGGAAACCCTATCCCTTTAAGAGCAAGTGGGACATAGCTGTGCGAGAAAAGGAGAGGAGGGGGAGAAGAAAGAGGAATTAAAAAAGAAAAGGAAGAAAGAGACAGGGAGGGAGGAGGGAGAGCGGGCGATAAAAAAAGAAAGATGACATCCTCGCAGCTGAACGGCCGAGGTGGAGCGGTAGGCTGCGGCCCGGCGAGAGCGCCGCTCGCCGGGGTCAGGGCTTGAAAGCAACAACGAGGCTTCGACAAACACCCGATTGGCCTATTGAGAGAAATCGGAAAAACAGATTCATAAATTAAAAACAAAGCATGACCTGCTGTGCTACCAGATACTTGTGTTATAACCCATATTTGTTGTCTTGCGTGAAAAGGCATTCATTTTAGGTAGAATGGTTTATGTTTAATGCGAAAGTGTGATACTGTAATTTACGATTTTTGTTCAGTTTTTTTTTAAAGCAGTTTTGTTGCGCGATATTGCGTTTGAGTAAGATTGGTGTTGAGTGAATTAAAGTTAGAAACCAAAGTGAAAAGAGAAACAGGCCGTTATTGGACCTGGCCTGCTACACTACTGCCTGCTGCAGCCCGCGTTAGTCAACAGCTGCGTGCATTTTAATTGACAGCATTAGGCTACCTCAATGAGAAAAAAACCATATTTTTGCTGACTACTTTATTCACGTTTCTGAAGAAACTCCAGAAGCCCGTCGCGTTTTGCTGCAGAATAGGCGACTGTTTGCGCCTCGATCACCGCTGGGCCGATCAAAACCATGCAAAGGCTGCCCTCCTCGACCTCAATCAGGAGCTGACTTTATAATCTCCATCGCTGAGCTGCAAAATGGATGCTGCTTGGAGCAATTTTCTCTTCCAGGTAGGCTTGTTGAGCAGGCATTACTGGCCTCGTTTTCTGCTCTCATTTTTACAGCGCGCATTTTCTCACAGTGTGTGTCCAGCTGTCCTACAGTCCTCACATCTCGTATTTCAATGTAGCACCTCAAGATAATGCTGTGACTTGTGTTTACATTTGGTGATGGCCTTCTACTTGCTTCTCCAGAATACTCCCACCCAAAACCAAGTGGAGGGGGGCCTCCAATCAGAGCTCATGCCAGTGCATACGAGTTCTCCCCAAACCCCACCCACAGAGCATATAGCACAGCCTCCTTCAACTGTGGACACTGCTGCTCTCAGTGAGGAGCCCCTGCCTGGTGAGGGACACTGCACTGCATCCTACACCTATGGAGCTGACAAGAGTAATTCTTTTACACTTAATTCTCATTTGCATTATTGACTGTCATTATTAAAGTCAGTCAAGTGATTAAAAACCCAGTGAATTTGGTGATTTTCAGGTGAGAAGACGCAACATTTCTTTTTTTTTCAAGTGCCCAATATTTATTTATTTATATATAATTGCATTAAAATTGCTTAAAAAGTATAAGATCAATTCCGATCTAGGTCAAATTCAGACACGTAAAAATTGGAATATCTGGACACATTTAACATCTCAATATTTCTGTTAAATAAAGGTGGTATGAGTACCTATTATTAAATCGTGATAAAGATGTGATACCACATTTAGAAATACAACTTTTGACATGATTTTATGAGTTACATAACTAGACCTTACTGCTTAGTAGGGCTACAATTTATGATTGGAGCACAAACAATTTGTTAAAAAGAAAATAATATTCGGATAATGTAATTTTTTTTAAGCAAAAACGCCAAACATTCCTTGCTTTCGGTGTCTCAAATGTAAATATATTTGCAAGTTTATTTGGCCTTCTAAGTTCTATGGCAGTGAACTGAATATAACAATAACGAGCAACATGGAGATGTCACGTTGAGCTTCTAAAAAAACAGGGTTTACTGGGAAGATGTTTTATAGATGTTCACTTTGCTTATTGTTGCGTTTACAGACCCATAATCACTTGATATTATCTTGAATATGAATATCCGGTCAATTACTTTCTAAACCTTTTTTCCTACTAGACATTACTTTTACCTAATAATATTATAAATGACATATTTAAAAAAACACAAAATCACTGTCTTAGAAAATAACAACTTTCTTTCTTTCTGTATTTCCTCCCGCCTCCCTGTGGTCCAGTGAAGTCTGTGTCTCGGCCGGCCCGCATGCCCCACATCTGTGCCATCTGCAACAAGCAGTTCAAGAACAACTACAACCTGCGGCGGCACCAGTCGGTCCACACTGGGGTACGCATGAAGGACAGGGCCAGAGAGCAGGCGGAGGGGGCAAAGGAGGGAGCAGCCGGCCAGGGGGCGATGGCCAGCCAGGTGGCGATGGCCACCCCGTCGGCGATGGCGGTGGGGGCTGGAGGGAGGGTGGAGAGGTCCACTGTTCCCCTCTCCCTGCTACACCTCTCTGCACCTCCCCCTCTGGCCCCTCCCGGCGTGTTGGCGGGGGGCCAGCAGCCACCCCTGGGTAGTCAGGATGGTGAAGGGGTTGCCATGGCTAACGTAATGGCTAGTGTTAACCCCCATGCTCCGCCTCCTGCTGCTGTCGTCATGGCCACAGGGGCGACAGTACAGGTGGGTCAGGGCCTTGTGGAGATGGCTGTCGTCAACCCCAAACCTTCGAGCATGTTATTTCTTAAACTGCCTGGCCACAGGGATGGATAAGCCAGCTTTGTATTTGACTGAAACTCTCCTGTGTGTTCAAATCTCCAAAACATTTATGTGCAGTACTCAGTTCAGGGACCAGTGAATTCCATCCCAGCGTTTGGCACTGGTCCCCAGTTTGAGAAACAACGTGCTAGAAGCCCCCACATCCCTCCCCGCTCCACTGCATGTTCTCAGTAACAGTGTGAAAGCAGATAAAGACTTACAATCTAGTGGGAGGTAGTTAATCTAACTTGCAAATCAGTTGTCAGAAATGTTTTGCGTGCATTGTTGCAAGTGCAATTTTGGTACAAATCAGGCAGAAATATGTGTACATTTGCATGAGTTCAACAAATGTATTTATTTTTGTGCATATAATATAACTGTCATTCCGCTTTCCATCTTAACTCTTAGGCGTGTTTGTCTGTTTTGCCTCAGAGGCCGGCAAATCCCAACCCAAACCCGGTGAGGAAGAACCACGCCTGCGAGACTTGCGGCAAGGCTTTCCGGGACGTTTACCATCTCAATCGCCATCGCCTGTCCCACTCAGACGAGAAGCCGTTCTCCTGTCCCATCTGCCAGCAGCGCTTCAAGAGGAAGGACCGCATGAGTCACCACGTGCGCTCCCACCAAGGTGGTGTGGAAAAACCCTACGTCTGCCCCCACTGTGGCAAGGCTTTCTCCAGGTGACGCCCGTGGAACAGTTTGTCTTTTTCATGACATTTTACACAAATTCTCACTCCTTTTGCTTTGAGTGTGAAAACATAAAAACGTTACCTGTCCTAATATGTTGACGCTCTCTCTCCCAAGGCCTGACCATCTAAACAGTCATGTCAGACAGGTGCACTCCTCAGAGCGACCCTTCAAATGCCCGGTGCGTCATGTTTACACAGTGTGACATCTTTACCTGGCAGCTGTACAAATCATCTTTTTTTGCTTAACAATGACCGTGTTTATATGATACACCGCAATCCTGATGAGTCAAGGCTGAGTTTTTCTTGTACATAGCTGCACTTTTATCTGTCTTCAGCTGCCTTATAATAATATCCGTTGACATGAGTAAGAACATTGAGAATATTACCATGGAAACTGATCTGGATAAAGTACATGCCTTTTTGAAAATCTGCAGCGGGTCTCTCAATCTAACAGCACTGTAATTATTAGGTTTACATGCAGCAGCTCAAAGCCTTATATCAAAATTAGTGTAACGAACATCCTTCATCACGTACTGTACAGTATATGTGTGTTTGCAAATATTACATACATATATAGGTTTTTTTTCCATAAAGGGTTGTTGATCTTAAAAGTGGGTCCTAAAAATTGGCTCATGTGATTTAATAACTTAAATGGCTAAATGATGACAAGGTGTGAAACTACAAAATTTATAAACAAAATTTGAATTTCTTTTTGTGTGCACATTTTTAAGTTTTTCAAACTAAGAGCACATGTGTGTGCCTAGGTTTTTGCCTTTTTTTATAATTTCATTTTTTTCAGACCTGTGAGTCCAGCTTTGCCACAAAGGATCGTTTGCGTGCGCATATGATTCGCCACGAAGAGAAGGTTCCCTGCCACATCTGTGGCAAGCTTCTGTCTGCGGCTTACATCACAGATCACATGAGGGTGCACAACCAGTCACAGCACCACGCTTGCCATCTCTGTAACCGCAGTAAGTTTACATTAAAGCATCTGCACTGACTATTTTCCATATGATCTGTTAACATGTCTTCACAAACCCATAGAGAAAGTTATCCTCAACTCTGCAGTTTTCCTCAGCTCTATGGATCTTTAAAGCATCATTGCGCTTATTGTTTTGGTTTTTCAGTCTACGACTTAACTGTTTTAGTCATTTTCAGCCGCAGTGGTCTGCTGTTCTTAATGACAAAGCTCTGATAAATCCACCGCTGACTAGCTAGTGAACCTAGTGGAGCAAATAGCAGCTAAAGAGAAAGATATTTCCCTCAAAAGTGGGTGGAGACCAAAACATAGTGTGAGTATTGTTGCTTCATATCTGCCGGATGTGTAAAGAGGCAACCGTTAGCTCATACCTTTACCATATCAACTTAAAAATTGGCAGATTTTCGTGCATATAAATAAAGAATATTTTCAAGTAATGTAGGCACACATATCAACCTCTTGTAGCTTTGTGTAAAATAGCAAGGTTATTTATCTGTTTAATTATATGATGAGATGCTATTTCAATACAGACACATTTTGAGAGTTTATTTTCCATCAGAGATCAGTATAATCAACTGTTGTAATATTGACAACTGTCTCTCATTGACATAACTGTCCTTCCCACTCTTTCCTCCCGTCTGGCCTCTCCTCCATCAGGCTTCACCACCCTGACATACCTTCGTGTCCATGCCCAGAAGCACCATGGCCAGGAGTGGAAGGACAGTCCAGGGGGCTTCGGCGGCACATCCTCGGGTGGCATACTCGTCTGCCACTTATGCGGCGTCCACTGCAAGACACCCACCCAGCTCCAGGGGCACATGGGCACCCATGGCAACAGCCAGGGTGCCCCGAGCCCCATCACCTCTAATGTGGCTGCCAGCAGCTCGGTCTCCCTTAGCAACATGGTGACATCGCCTACTGTGTATGTCACCGGTAACACAGTGGTTGACCTGCTCGTCACAGACTGCTCTAGCATCGCAGCACCACAGTCCCACAGTTAGCAGTAGTGAGTTCAGCAATAATAACCTCACTCCCTTAACGGGGCAAGGTTGGAGAAGGTTAAAGTTAAGTATAGATGATGATCTGGTTTCAGTTTTGTAATGTCCCCACTCATAGGTAAGGTTAGGATTAAAAGGCGGGGGAGATTAACTCCAGTTAGCATTCAAGAACAGGTTCACCCCAGCGCTGCAAAGCTGGAGCATCGGAGAAAGGGAAGCTGTAGTCATCAGGCAATGACATCATGGAAAGAGGGACCTTGGTGGCTGCAGCAGGTTAATTGACACTTAAGACAAACATGGATGTGTTGTCCAAATATTCCTGAATGCACTCGTGCATTTAAGACTCCAATGAAACTGTGGTAATGTGAACATCTACTGTATTACTCTGCCCTCTCTCTCTCTGTCCCTCCCTTCAACCCTGGCATTGGCTGCTTTCTGCAAGTGCACCAAGTACTGTATATCTCACACCAGCTCTGATCTTACCTCCATTTTGCAGCTCATTTACTAAAAATCCAAATGGCTTGCGTTATGAAGTAGTAGGGGGAGAATAGCTCTCACAAAGCGTTAACAAATAAACACATGAGAAGGGAAGTTGTGTGTTTGGGTGTGTAAGTCAGGGCTCAGCCAGCATGTTGGCTTGTTTGTTCACAAAACAATTTTTTTTTTTGCAAAGGTGTCATGCCAGTTTATGAAGTTTCTAGAGGGCTGTTTATTGATCAGGACAGACGACCATACGTGTTGTGGTCAATCTGGAATTGTGGGATGTACTTGTTCATTTGTTTCCTGAAGGTACAGAGATAAGAATAGAGTTGTTCAGGAGTTTCACGCACCTTAAATCGTTATTGTTTGATTCAGCGAGGATCAAAGTGGGTTTGAGATTTCTTGGATTTTCTTGCTCTGAGTCTTCCTCTCTGGGTCTGGCCATAAAAAAATGAAATAAAAAAAGAAACAACTGTTAATCAACACTTCAGCTTCTGACATGGCAAGTCTTGCACCAGAAAACTACCTTCTTGCATGAAAATAAGCAAGCTAAATGAAACTTTTAGCAGTTCCACCAAGTTAGTTGGCTGTAAACAATAATATTTGTGAGTGCTGATTTTATTCAGAACATTTTTAACATTGTCGGCCATTCATTTGATTGTATGTGTCATTGCCATAGTCCTTTTGTTTTTCTCTATGTACCAGTCCAATGAGTGAAACTTATGCATTAGATTTAGTCATTTAACTCTGTATAGCACATTAATGCTCTGAACGCAAGTCATTATCGTTCTCCATTCTTCACATGAAGAATGGTCACTTGTACGTTGGATATGTTTGGTTGCTTTGAGTTGTTATGTGAGTGATGTGGTGTCGAGAAAGGGCTTATAAAGCCATAAGTACCATGGAAGTTTAACACCACTTGGTATGCTGTAAACATGGTTTTGTACTGGAGTGCTTTTTTGGTTTTGTGTGTTACCTTTACAATGTGTAGAGTTGTTCCTTTCTTCCTTTACTTTTTTTTTTCCTTTGGAAATGTGTTCTTCCTGTTGAGAAAAGTATTGATTTATTAAAAAAATAATTTTAGGGTTTTCTCCATCACACTAAGAAAAAAAAAATAATACCTCTACTCTAGGATTCTGTACAGCTCTTCTGATACATCTTAATGCCTTATCGTACTCAACTGCATTTTAATTCTTTGATGAAATATTTCAAATCTTAGTCATGGATTCATTAAGAATATTAATGGGATGTATTTATATTTATATTTTTATATTTCTCAACAGTATGCATGTCTAAAAGGTTGTTAGAGCAAAAAAAATGATACTTAATCATAAATATTATGTTATTTTGTAGATCAATTAGAGATCATGTTATTATTTTGTAATTTGGAAAATTTAAAGTAAAAAGAGTAAACTGGTGTTTTGTGTGCGCTGATCTGTTCACCTACTACACAGCCATGTTTGCCTTGTTAACTGTCATCAGGAACCCTTAGTGGAAACTCTCCCATGAGAACATGACTTTACATCGACATAATTCTTGCACAGCTAGAACAGAAGTCCTCAGAAAAGTCAAGAAAATGATGGTGATTAGCAGAAGAAGCTTCTTTTCTAGATACAAAAATCAGCTCCTGCACAACATTTATGATAAATGTACTTAATTGTTTCTGTCAAGAAATGCCTGAGAAAGGTAGGTTGACCAAAACGTAGCTATTAAATAAGTTTGTTGACAAATTCTATTGTTAATTATTCTCTGAGGCACCTTTCTAGTTACAAGTGTGCAAAGATCACTTTTCCTGTTTCCCCGTTTGATATTGTTCTAGATACATCACTTCAATCCAGTAATTAAAGGTCCCATAAATATGCTCATTTTCAGGTTCCAACTTGCAATTTGGGTTTCTACTAGA
This sequence comes from Etheostoma cragini, assembly GCF_013103735.1. Classification (NCBI taxonomy): domain Eukaryota; kingdom Metazoa; phylum Chordata; class Actinopteri; order Perciformes; family Percidae; genus Etheostoma; species Etheostoma cragini. The sequence goes on along the minus strand of NC_048427.1, from coordinate 10,659,016 downwards.
ACATTTGCATGACTAAATGTAAAAAAAAATCCTTATTTTCTCAAACTGTCTGAATATACCTCTGTCTGAAACGCTCAGTTTTAGCACCGGTCTTTTTAAGCCCTCTTCCCGAAAAAGCCCATTCTGATCTGTTTGGTCAGCATTTCCAAGTCTTGTGCATCTGCGCTCGCTGAGTCTCTGCACCATCATTGCACCCGGGGAATGACTGTAACGCACTGTAGTGCCATAGTGTTTCTGAATACAGGCTGTGTGCATTTTTCTGTGGATTGAGTATTTTGATACTTTCACAGTATTTACACAGCTCCTATGCTTTGTAATAAAAAAAAGTCATTGAAATTTCACTTTTTACAATATGGGACCACTAAAAATATTGCTTAGAGGAACTAATGCTCTCTTTTGACTGAAAAAAAATTCCAGTGCAAATGAATGAAAGATGTTAAGTTGTAATACTCTCAGTATCCATGTATAGAAAAGCTGAACACAACAACTTCCGACACATTCCCAACAGACTGTTGAAAGTCATTCTGGAGAAAATGAAACCCTGCAGAAGTAAACTATATTAGTTCTGAAAACAGTATGTTTTGCAAATTACACACAATTATCAGCACCATGTAGTACAGCACACCAAAAGGAGATATTCTACTGAATAAATTTGCAATTGCTTCTTGTACAAACCACTGTTAGAGTTTAACTATGCTCTTATATATATATATATATATAGTTAACATATGTACAATGGTTCTATTAAATTAAATACACTTATAGGGAAAACGCCCACTTTTCTGTAAATGTGCCGATATGTTTTGAGACCATCATATGGTGATTCCTGTTGTTTGTATGTAAATTCCTGGATAGTTTAAGTGGACGGATTGGATATTGCAAACTATGAATGCAGCTTGAATAGATGGGTAATAGATGGGGAATCCATTCAACGTCCCCCTGCATCGCAAATGACAAAACCCAATTTACAAAATGCAGTGCAGTGACTGGTGCAAATTTCTCGTCGTGATCATGAGCTGCTGCCTGGACCTGTAGGAACTAGCTGGCGCAGCAGCAGTCCACAGCGTTGAGTCTGCCAGGCTGAGACAGCGACATCTGTGCTCGGCTGTTGCGAGACAGATGAGATGGCATAGCGACTAGACAAGCTAACGTTAGCTTGGCACCTGGAAGAGATTGGTTCTTTGTTTTTTCGTCGGTTTGTTGTGATTAAGTTAGCTATTTGCTTAAGCTTGCTAGACGCAGGTTAGTCACCAATGCCCTCACATAGCTAGATATTTATCTAACTTGCTGCAAGCTAGCGTTAGCTCGCTGCTGGTACCCTTTCAGTCATTGAAGTAGCCGCATAAACATGCGGATCATCGAGGCGGAGACCCCTGGGACATCTTTAACGTTAAACGCTTTCTGCAGGACACGAGTTTCGACTAGCCGCTGACTGGACTCTGCAGAATCGTTGTGTAAATGTTAGTTAAGATTTTTCATTTATTCTAAGCATGTGTAAACTCCAATCTGTTAGCTAGCCAGTTAGCGTTCATGCTGTCAGTTAGCGTAGCTGCTAACCGCTACAAACAATCAACAAACCAACAAAACAATTTAACGTTACCAAGGATGAGTAACCAAACGTGTGCTATGGTGCATTTAATTATCAGGTATCTTTTAATGTGTGTCATCATCTTGCTAACTATCTTTTATTTTAACTTAGTCCAAACGTTGTAGTTGCTAACTAGCTAAGCCAGCGGTATGGCTGTCATGGCCACAGATGCTAACGATAGTTAACGTTCCTAGCGTCATTGTTAGCAGGCTATCCGACATCGCAGACATGGCCATGCTTACCGACGCGAGGGATGACATGTTGGAAACGTCTTCTCTGTTCACTAAATGTACATACGTGCATGCTGGCTGACCCCGTTTTACTAACAAATTGACAACAAATGACAACGCTTGTTAATTAACGGTACTTGTAGCTATGTGGTGTTAATTGTAGCTTAACTAGCCGGTGTAATTGATGGAGATTCCATTGTGTAATGTTGGTGTTTGTACCAAGTAAAGTTGACGTGATATCTTGACGTGATATCTTGGACTTAACATTGCACAATTTAGACAAAGTTGCTTAAGCTAATGGACGGTCATATGTTTGGCAGAGCAGCGTCAATACCAGAATAGTTAAGTTATATGCCAATCTACAGCCGGTCTCAGTCCCCTTAATGTTATTAGCTACCTTTCAAAGTTTGGCCAATAATTCGTTATCCAGACAGGTAGTCTTGTATTGCCAGAGTTATTTAAATAGCGCTGTGTCTACTTTACTATGACTACCAGGCAGCAGCTCATGCTTATGTCGATATTTTCCACGTTCAGGATTTTAAAATAGCGCAATGCGTATTTTTCTAATGGACTTCAACCTTTTATTGATTTAGCTAGCTAGTCTACTGTAAGCAAACTGCAAAACCTCATGGAACTACCACATGGTTGCCCTAGGAATACATGGGAAAGTGAATGAGGCACACAGTGTCATCAGATGGATACAGCTGTACCAAAAGTTATAAGTATTTTAACTTTCCCTTATGGGCAAATAGGTTTGCAGATCTTTGCAAATGAGCAATCTACAGGCACAATATTGTCTATCTACTGTCTAACGTGCAAATGGCAGCAGGGATGAAGGAAATGTATCTCTTGGTCATCTTAACACTTTCAAACAACTACCCGAGGGTCACATTTCAAACTGTCTAAACGGGTTAATCTGTGGCACTACAAAAGGGAAGTATCCTTCCTAATAACCTGCATGTCATGTAAACTGGGCTTGACTGCTCCCTGAAATCTGATAATCTACCATTATACCTGGGAGGGAAAATAATAATAGTGTGTGTGTGTGTGTGTGTGTGTGTGTGTCCCAGCAATTGATCCCAGGCACTGTCCTTTTCTACATTTAATATAAACCCATTTTCCACATTGCACCTGGGCTGTCGTTACCCTGTCTGTTTACCCCACTTCATATTGTACATATAGCAAGATGTGCAAATGAAGCTAGAACAATACAATGCCACATATGTTGGACTTTGATAGTGTGCTTTGTTTATCTCAGTAAGTACAGCCAAAAGTAGACATGGGAGTTGCCTCTAGTAAGATCAATATGAACTGTGTGTTCACCGTTTGATATTTTGTGTGTTTCAGAAAGGGGAGAGAAGGACTCAAGGACCAGATTGCCTACTGAACTTTTTGCCTCTCAAACAGATCACCAGGGACCATGCTTACCATTTTAGCTGCTGGGTCTATGTTCTTTCCAGGCCTTTTCCTACTGTCCAAACAATGCCTGAAGTCCATCCCAGCACTGAGGTGGAGCGAAGGAGATGCAGTCATTGTATCTGCCAGGTGAGACCATTTTTAAAAACTTTTTTTTTTATACTTTAAAAACAACAAGGGTTGCTTTTACTGCAGTGCCATTCAAATAGTTTTAGACTTAGATCATGTTCAGTTTGTTTGCATGACTCTCAAGTATGACATGTTGCGGGACTTATGCCACTTTTACCAAGAGTTTTCAGCTGGAAATTGGTTGCATAAAAGCGTTAACTTGGCAGTCTAAAACCTTTCACTACACTACATTGGCTAATTAAAAATATAGTAAGGTGCCGGTCTTTGCTCCCAGGTTGGTTTCATCAGTTCAGGCAGTCATGGCTTCTTCAGCTGGCTACATCATTGCTTCATCCTGCGAGGACATCCTCGAGGACCAGTAAGTTGAGAAATGCTCATCAGAATGTATTTCACCCTATTCACCGAGCCATGTAACACATTAGCTGTCAGAATTTGTCGATTCACATGCAAAGGCAGCAACAAATGTACACCATAAATTTAACTTGATACCAATGCCTTTCCCTGTTGTATAAGCAGGTTTTATTTTTTCTCTCATTAAAACTGCTCTGTTTGAGGGATTTCTTGGCTCATACTGTTAAATTGATATGTATTCTTTCTGTTTTTTTAAAGCATGCTTCTCTTCCTCTCTACATAGGCATTGGTTGACTAGCTCTTACATCATGTTTGCCGTTCCCTACTTCGTGTACGACATCTACGCAATGTTCATGTGCTACTGGTACAAGCTGCGGGTCAAAGGGCACGAGGAGGCCTCGGCAGCCCCCCAGCGCATGAGCACAGCACTGACCAGCTACTTGCGTCGGGAGTTCCTCATGGTGCTTCACCATGTTGTCATGGTCACCGTCTGCTTCCCCGTCTCTGTGGTAACTCTCACACATTACTCTTTCTTTTGAGCTAAGATTTGAGTGAGGAAAGGGAGAAGTCTAGCAGTGGATCTGTATTCAGCTACCTGTGCTAAGGTACTTGTGACTACCTTTTCCCCCAAAAATTGCATTATTAGTTAGGCCTGCCACTAAAGACTATTTTTAATATCGGTTAATCTGTCATTTTTCTCTAACAAGTAGATATTTCGTTTTAATATACTTTTAACACAAGAAAAAGTAAACAAAATCAACATTTGAGAAGATAAAACTGGATCTGTAATTTATTTGCTATAACTGGAACGACTAATCAGTTACCAAATAAGTGTCCATGCTTTTGTTGGTTGTCTAATTGTTGCAGCTCTAAATTGCGTAGGTATTTATCCATAGCCACCACAGCGGTGCATGTAAACACATGTATTAGAAGGGTGATATAATCTCATATACACTTAATGGAGAATAATTAACCAGCTTAAACGACATACTCTAGTTTTTTTGAGTGAAGTTGCTACATGATCCCACAGACATCTATGAAACAACGTATGCAAAGTTCACTATGAGTTTAGAATGCTTGTAGAGACATTAAAAAGCCATTGTCAGATAATCCACCTCTTTTCCTCTTTTTCTAGTTTTGGCGACAAGGAAAGGGAGATTATTTCCAGGGTATAATGTTTATGGCCGAGCTCAGCACTCCATCTGTCTGCTTAGGAAAAATACTCATCCAGGTAAGAGTCTCGGTTTAGCCTCAAAGTCCACACTGAAGTTCTTTGCACTCTCCATTTCTTTTTCCCAGCCTTTTCATTCAATGGAGAATATATTTCCGGTCATTCCCTGCATGCAGCTTGTTCATGCCCATCGGCTTCTGTTGCCTGTGACTTTACACGAACAGCACTGTCAGACATCAGCCATTAACTGCTAACACCGTTTGTTTTAATGCAGGTTGTAGGAGCTGCACGCCCTATAATTGTTTTAGGTTTGATGTGGATGTGTGTACAATGTTTCAGTGTCTGGGTGAAGGTTTTCCCTCCATTGCCCCCTGCTTGTCCCCCACATCTGAGGCTCCCACCGCTGTAAGCCCACTGAATGTAGCCCCTAGTATTTGGACTGGATATTTAGAAGATACAGTATCAGCTTGTCCTTCTCCCCTCTATCACTCAACACCCCTCCCGTCTCTAACAACAGTGCATGTTGCTGTTTGATAAACAACAGCTGGCTAAAAGCCGCCACCCTCTTATACCTATAGAATAAACAACACAAAACAATGGAGTATTCAATGATGGGATGCAATGAAATTCAGAGATGTGAGACTCGAGTATGGGATCTCTTTTAAAGAAATGTTTGTACGCTTGTACTCCGTGTTATCTCACTGAAGCAGGCTGACTGTTTAACATAAAAGTTAAGTCATTTGCTCTAAACAAATGAGAATGTAAAAACTGCTTCACTGACACACACACACACACACACACACACTGTCCTACTGCCGCCTGTAGAGTTCAACCAGCTGCATGGCATACCATGTTCTCCACCATGTTCAGTCCATGCAGATAGTATTCCCTATTGATAAATGGAACAATGTTAGTATTAACAACAAATCGGTTGCAAATGAGATTAACACCGTCCGTTTTCACCAAACTACTGCTTGCTTTTCTTTTTCTCTCTCTCCCGTCCTCCCTCTTTTTTTTCTGCTCTTAGTACAAACAGCAACACACTCTCGTGCACAAGGTGAATGGGGCTCTTATGCTGATCACTTTTTTCATCTGTCGGGTCCTCCTCTTCCCTTACCTCTACTACGCCTATGGAAGGTATGTCTGTCTTTCATCTCTGTTTTTTCTCATGTCCTGCTGTCTCGCTCAGCTTGGGTCGGTAACTTGCACAACCACATGAGCTCTGTCTTCTGGTTAGAAGACTTGCAGAAGAATGCGTGTTTACAATGCTTTGTCTTTGGACAGGTACGCGTCCATTCCCTTCCACATGGTTCCCCTGTCGGTGCCCTGGCACTGTAACCTAGGCGCTGCTCTGCTCATGGCGCCACAGCTCTATTGGTTCTCCCTAATTTGCAGGGGCGCCCTGCGACTATTCACGGGCTCCAACCGCTCTCGGAGACCACGTGGGACAACAGACGCAGCCAAGGAGAAGCAGATGGATGGCACTGCACTGCCCCAGCCTGCCAACGGCTACAGCGCATGCTCCTCGGAGCCCGAGCTGGCCACACACTGAGATGAGTGTTGGGGTGGGTGGGGAGGGAAGGGAGGTGAATGTACCAATGAGTATGTAAAGGAAAGAAAGCGGTGAGGGGAAAAGTGAGACTTGAAACAAGTAGCAATATGAAGAAAGCTACAGATGATGGCCTCAAATAGTGCTGAAGTGTTAATGGCCAGCAGTCCAACTCTTGACAGCCAATACTTTTGGTTGCTGACCTTCAAGCACTTCAGCTTGTCAGTTTGTAGGAAACAAGTTGAGCGTTAGTGCACTCCGTATTTAAAGATGTCATCAGGCACTGTGACAGATAACATTGAGTAACATGCACTGACCTGAGAGGAATTTGCCTGGATGTATAGCAAGCACAGGTGGCTATTTCCCTCATGTAGATCAAATTCAGTCCTCTCTGCCTCATGGTATAGGAAGAGCAGGAAAATAGGAATGTATTATATTGTATGTTAGTACATTTGCTGTAGATGAAAGGCCTAATTCAGTTTAGTAATGAAGAAAACATGTCGGCTAAGCAGTATTTTGACTTGTTAGTGTTTAATATCTGTATCCTCTATGTAGTCACTGTCACTCTAAGAAAATGTTACCAACCTGCAGACTGACTCATCTTTAGAAAGGAGATAATCTCATAAGACTGTATTCTGCTGCCTTATCCCTTTTTTCTTTGCCATTTTCTTTAGTTTTTTTATTAATTTTTTTTACCCTCACAGAAGGAAGAGGCTTTCTCAGGCAAAACAATTTGACTGGTGTATATAGCCGATGTGAAATTGTCCCTTTTTCCATGTCAGTATTGGGTCGATGTTGGTTTAAAAAAAAAAAAAAGAAGTAATTTCTGACGTTTTTTTGACATTTCAGCATTAAAACACTGTTGTACGGCTTAGTGTATGCAAACTTCCCTCAAACGTTACGACAGGGTTTCTCGTTTCAGTGTAGATATGACTTCATTCCATTTACTGGTATCACAAAGTGTTTGTTTTTTGCATATGAGGAAGTGATGCACAGTAGCAGTTACTTAAAAGAGTGTTTTTTTTATTTTAGTTTTTTTTATACTGATACAAATCTCAAAATACCCATTTAATTGGCTGGAATATTTCAGTAAGGATCCATAAGATTTGAGTATTTATAGCTTTGTCAGGGGACTTGCAATGTTGCAGTTTGAAGGGAAACAAAAGTGAAAACTACTCTTGTAGGGAAGCATTCTTTTGTGATAGACATGCATTACATTTGTCCATGGCAACTATTTTGATGTTGCTCCCTTCTGTTTTGTTTTTTTAACCAATATGTCTATGAATTGTTTTAAACCTTTTACATTGTATAAATTGCTTCAATCAATTAGCCGTTTATTTGAGCCACTGGTTCTATGAACCTCCTATGAACAAACTGGCTAGTTTTTATCATTTTATTTGTTTGAAGCGGCTGGACTGTCCTAGAAATGGGTAAAGAAAAGAAAAAGATAAAGCTCCAAAACCACAGAGATAGGGCAACGTGTGCCAAAACATCTGGACAACTGTGGGCATGTTGAACACAGAACATCCATTCCCCCGTTTCATGACCTCAAGGTACTGCTTCTTGACTATACTAAAACATTTCAACTGATGTACTGTATATTCCACAAAATGCTTGTTATTTATTTGTATTTATTTATTTATTTGGTTTGTGGTTTTGAATGCATATTTATGCATACATATACTATATGCTTCTGAGCCTTATGTAAAGGCTGTATTGTTACTCCAACTTAGCTAAAATAAACTTCTCTGTCCTGAGCCTGCCTCGACTCTGTTTTTCCCCTACGCTTTGTCAATGTTGCATAAGTTATCAAATGCCATTTTTGAAATCTGGACATCACTGCCCAAGAACAGGCATAGACTATAAAATAGATCATGGGGTAAAAGTGAGCCTCAAGAGGGTGCCAGAATCCATGCATTTGTACAATATCACACCATATACTGCATTCATGATCATATGCCATATTTTTGTCCATATCATCTACCCTTACTGCACATTGATTACAACAGTTAACATTTCCAATGGTTAAAATGTTTATTGCCAAGATACAAAACACACATAGAAAACATACAAAACTCGGTAACATTAAAAAATTCAAGTTTTGAGAAATCATCAGAAAGCTCTCGGCTTTATTTGCCTGTGGTCAAGTCTTCATTTCTTAATACTTAGTATCTCCTCTGTCTCGGGGAAAAGATGGTGTTGGGGTTGCTGTCTCGTTCCCTCTCCTTCTCCCGCTCCTTCTGGCTGTTTGGAGACAGAGCCTCCTCCAGCTTCTTTTCGCTCTTGAAAAGATCTCGACCCGTGCGCATGATGTGCTCCTCAATTTTGCGGTGGCGCTTCATGTCTGAAAGTACTTTGTCCAGCCGCGCTTCCCTTTTCACAGAAGAGCGGGCTGAAGATCCTGGGAGAGAAGGAAAAAAAAAGACGTCAACCCGATTTCCCTAAAACCACCGCTTCTGCTGAACTTCTAGAATATAATGAAACAATGAAGAGCTAAGAGAAGACAAAACACCGGTGGAATGTAAAGTTTACTCAAGTCTTTTCTTTTCGTGCACACAAAAAGTGCATAAAATACAATGTTTTATTATGAATTAAACTACCTAACAATATGAAGGCCTACAGTATAGCTGAGATGATTAGCCAGTTACACAAGTTGATTGACAGAATTGTTTTGATCGTTTCCAGTTTCTAAAATGTGGGGATTTTCCGGATGATACTTATATCCAAGTAACATTTTCTATAGGGGACTTTTACTTCTAACATAGTATTTTTACATTGTGGTATTAGTACTTTTACTTAAGTAAAAGGATCTTAATATTTCATCCATCACTGCTCATTCATTTAGATTATGCTGATCAAGGTTTTAAATAATCCAATCTCAGTTATTACCTGGTGTTCTGCGTCTGTTCACGAAGGCATTTTTCGGAGTGGCTTGTGTTTGCTCCTCATTAAAGTCAAACTCAGTTGGAGTTGGAGGCCTGAAAAAAAAAAAAAAAAAGCAATTAGCCTTTACATTACATGTTAACAAACCAAAAATCCGTGGAAATAAAAATAGGTTTACTGACCTGCGTTCTCTCTCGTCCCTCTCTCTTTCCTTTGCTGCCTCTTCCTCGTCATCTCTTTCAGGTGACGGCGTGCGTTCAGGTGTAGGGGGCCTCCGAGGAAGAGGCACAAAGTTCAATTCCAGCATCTCCCCTTTAGAGAGGAGCCCATAGAGTCTTTTGATCTCAGCAGGAGGGGGCATCCAGTTTTTGGGGTCCTCCATTTCCTCGTCACTGTACGCAAGCTCCCATTCACCCTCCACTCCAGCCGCCTGCTGTCCCTCTTCACCATCCACCCCTGTCTCAGCCTGAGGTTCATCCTTGTGTGCTTCTTCTTCCACTGCATGCGTGTCTCCATCTGAGAAGGCAGCAAAAATGCAACGTAATTATTACATTTTGTGTAGATTACTGCAGATAAATTATACTATGATACGGCACACATATATAACATAAGCACTGAGTAAAACTCTAAAACAACTTGGGGAAATAATTCCACGCTGTTTGAGCAGGAAAACAAAGGTCACAACAACTGTTATCAAACACCTTTTGAACACACATCTGGATTGGGCACTTTTAAGACTCTGAATGGAGACTTTTTCCCATAGTGGTAAAACTTCTTGACTATGTGTACTTGATGTTTGGCTGCAGATACTAAAGATCCCCCTTTCTTTATTCGTTATTTGTATCTTAATATAGTTACCCTTTATATCCTTGGTTGATGTATCCTCATCTGTGGCAGCTGTCATCTCTGTGTCCTGTTGCTCTGTGTTGCCCTGTTCCTGGTTCCCTGTTGCAGGTCTTTCTGTGTCCTTCACACCCAGAGCCTCTATGCCCTCTCTCAGTGAGGAGTCTGTGGCCTCAGCCTGCATCCTTCCAGTTCCGGCTGCTGCTGGTGAACTTTATAGCCACAGATCTGCTAAACAGAAGCATGAATTATGAAAAAGTAACTATAGGTATGTGAAGTAAGAGTTATTTGAGAACTAGCCAAGTACAGTAGGATCATGCCTGTAACGTTTAACTTTTAGGCTAACGATAGCTGTTAACTTTAGTGAACGGCAAGCAGTCAACAAAGCAACACATGAAACGTAATCTTGTCTTTATTGGCTAACTTCAGGCCTAACCGTCAGCTATTTCTGGACAGCAAATAACAATTAGATAAGATACGTGCCTTAAATTGTCATTACCGAATGTCCGGGTTCTCGTAGATCACTCCTGTAGCTAAATGTTAGGTCCAATTATCTTTCCCAGTATATTAAATCACCAAAGCTCTCCATGAGACTCGATACACGATTATACAGAGACGTAAACATAGCGCCATTTTGGACTAGAAGAGCTGTGTGACGATCTGCTTGGTCCTGCGCATTCCCGCTGATTCAACATCATATGGATAGCGCATCGACGGAGCGTATAACCGACAGCAGTAGGTGTGTGTGTTGTGGAGATCTACTATAAGCCCGACTTCACGCGCAGCGCGCAATCGCATAAAGCACTGAAAGCATGTCGGCTGAAATGTATTAAACATATTTTGCTTCACTACTAGCGTTGATGCTTTATTTAAAAACATGCATACATAATTGTACAACATTAAGTTGATTACTATATTTGATGCACGAATTAACCTTATTTACGGGGACCCTGGACGTCAAATAGGCGCCAGGGTGGGAGCGAGTTCTGATTGGTTAATCGTCGTTTCCGGTTGCAGCGCTCCGCATTTGAAAAGTGTTCGGTTATGCTTTGAGCTCGCCATTGTTAAAAGACAGCGTCCGCAATGTTGCTAAAGTGAAACTTGCTGCATAACAAACGTTTTAAACAAGGAGTCCCCATTAATATCGGTAAGCACTAACGAATCATAGTAATACACTCGGTAAAGCAGAAACTAACCGTAGTTAGGCGAGTAACTTACCTTTTACGTGGCGTAACGGTAGCTAATTTTAGCTTGTTATTAGCATATTGGAGCTGACGTATTCGTAAATAAGGTAAAACTTCTGTTATTATTGCAATGCTTTATTTGAGGGAAATCTCAATTTAATTTAAATCTACCGGTTATCACAGTTGTTAATAATCTGCTTTATTTAGATGTCATTTTTCACAGATAACGTTAAACACAGCGTGAATTATGTAATCTAACGTTAGGCCTTTTTGTTTTGAGGAGTTCCAACATGGCTCAGCGCGTGGCAGTCCCAGATGGAGCAAACAAGAAGACGTCCAGGGTTCGCGTAGCGGTTCGTCTGCGACCCTATATGGACAATCAAGATGACAAAGACGAAGGACCGTGTGTAAGAGGGCTGGACTCTCAGAACCTGGAAATAATTAACTGGAGAAATGCTACAGAAACAGTCAAATACCAGTCAGTGTCCTCAGCCTCTTAGCACTCAGCTGTTATTAGTTCTAAATGATTCTATTGTTACAATCTACACCTATGTGTCCAACAGTTTCGATGCTTTTCATGGTGAGCAAACGACACAGCAAGAAGTTTTCGTTTCATCAGTGAAGCCCATTCTACCACTCATACTGAAGGGACAAAATGCCAGTGTCTTTGCCTATGGACCAACAGGAGCTGGTTTGTTACACCAATATCGCATTTTTTAACTAATACATTGTTTACTTACACATAAATATGAATATTTTAATTACATGTAATGTTATCTTTAATAGCGATGGAATAAATGTACCTGTCAAAATAATTTGAATGAAGATATATTGTTAAATACTAGTTATTAGATCTTATATTGAGACAGTTTGTTTAAAGAAACTCCTTTAGTATATGGATGGTCAGTTTTCCTGTTTGTGTGCTAACTCACCACATCCTCTTTCATAGGTAAGACCCACACCATGATGGGCAGTTCAGATCAGCCAGGGGTGATCCCTCGAGCTGTTGGCGAGGTCTTCAAGCTAGTCAAAGCTAAGGATGATGATGAAGGATGGGACTACAGCATTGGAATGTCTTATTTGGAAATTTACAATGAGAAGGTATACATGGTTGGCAGTATATTGTGACCCAGTAGTTTCATGCTCTCTCAAAAGGACCCTGAAAAAATTACAAATTTTACATCAATTGCTCACCTAGTATTACCTAGTTTCTTAAGAAAAACTAAAGTTTTCATCATGCATGCCTGCATGGTGAACGGAGAATCAAAAAATGGAGGTCTGGATGCATCGAAGTAATAACGGGGCTGTGTTTAACCGCAGCAAAACTATATCAAGACATCTGTTTACAAACTCGCACAACTTTTGTAGTATAATCCAAGTCTTGATTTGCAGTCGCATGCTCAGTTCATACTAAATGCATGCATGCATTGCATAAATGAGAACTCAACTCATGATCATGTAAATTACATACACAGAACCAGATACATCCAGCCCCCCCCCCCCTGCACTCCGTTTTAAGAAACTGCTACTCCTTGATTTTGATTTGATTTCCCTAGACGTCCCCATCTTTTCTGCTTTTAAATCATCTGTGGTTATTTAGTTGCGTACCATTTATTTTCGACAATATACAATCTATCCTTCTTTCTCAGGTGCTAGATCTTCTATCACCAAGCTCCCTGGATTTGCCAATCAGAGAGGACAAAGACAAGAACATCTTGATCCCGGGCCTCACTCTTACAACCATCTCCTCCTTCTCAGAGTTCGACAAACACTTCGTCCCTGCCAGCCTTAATCGTACTACAGCTTCTACCAAACTGAACCAGCGCTCCAGCCGCAGCCATGCTGTTCTCCTCATCAAGGTTTGATATATAATCTGATCAACACTGAGAAAGGATTATTTGTTCATTTATAATTATCTTTGAGAGTCATTTTTTCTTTTCTTTGGACTGATATGCATGGTTATAGTCAAAACAGCATCTTAAACAGGTCGTGGCCTCTGAGCAGTAGGTCAGGATTTGGTAGCTGGTGCTGAGATCAATTCTTTCCTGCAACGATCCCACTAGCAACCTCCAGGCGTTTTCGGGACTATTCTTGGAAAGAAACAACTGGTTTCCTTTCACTGACTGCCCTTTTTCTAAATTGTTACGTCCTATGTTGTATTGCTTTATACATAATGTGTCACATTTATCAAAGCCTCTTTTGCTGCCTAACTTGACCCCATTTTAAACTTACATTTTCCTATTGTCCTCCTCCCCTGTGTTTCGACCATGTCTGGTCTCTGTGTCATGGCCCTGTGTGAAATCTTAATTTGTTCAATTATCTAGGTTGTACGGACTCAGCGCGTCCTGCCCCACAGACAACTGACAGGAAAGCTGTACTTAATCGACCTGGCTGGGTCTGAGGACAACCGTCGCACCGGCAACCAGGGCATCCGCCTAAAAGAGAGCGGCGCCATCAACCTGTCTCTCTTCACTCTCAGCAAGGTTGTGGACTCTCTTAACTCTGGCACTGCCGTCCGCGTGCCTTACAGAGACAGTAAATTGACGCGGCTGCTACAGGACTCTCTGGGCGGCTCGGCGCACTCCGTCATGATCACCAATATTGCACCTGAGTACAAATACTATTTTGATACGTTTAATGCGCTCAACTTTGCCTCCAAATCCAAACTCATTGTGAACAAACCCTTCACCTGTGAAACTGTGGCTGTGCTGCCAGGTGAGTAAACCTGAGAGAATATTGCACTTACTTTTTCTTCAAAGTATAGAAAGAAATGTAACAGGCCAAGAAAAGGAAGAGTGTAATCCAAGGCCAATAGGGGGCACCTGTGTCACATCCCACAGTAAAGAGCTGGCGGTCTCTGGGTGTGATGGATGCCAGAATTTGTTTCAAACACCTCCTGAAGTGTGCTGTTTTTATCATTTTCTCTACTATAGCATTGTCTTAAATACATTCCTGATGCTGTTCTTCACTGCAATGCAGCCTTGACTGATGCTGTGCACCCTTCATCTGAATTGCTTTAGAAAACTACACAAACAGTGCTGCTGGAGTGCATTGAATACTAAACTGTTAATTTCCCGTCTGCCTTCATCTCCAGTGAAGCGAGCTAAAGAAGACCACAAGGCAGGGGTGTCTGGCACAGAGCCACCGAAGAAGAGGCAGAAAGGCGACCGGAAAACTGAACAGGATGATTCCTCACCATGTGCACATTTTCACAGGTTTAAGATTCAAACACATATGTGTAATTTGTTTGGCTAATCAGACTTGGGAATTGTTGGTTGACTGAAGAATTGCATCTGCTGAAAGCTACAACATCAAATCCAATCGCCACTACTTTAAATGAGCCACAGCCTCAAATTGGTGGGCCATGATTTTATAACTTGTGCTGAAAGCAACTCTCCCTGCAATTCTCTCATTGGCTAAAGCTGCCGTGCCTACTAAGCTCACTTTGAGAAAGATGCACTCGGGCAGATCTACTGGGGGGCAATGTAGAGCCTTGACCCCCCCCCCCCCCCCCCCCCCCCCCCCCCCCCCCCCCAGTGGCCCCCCTAACGTTTGTGTTTAAAAAAAACTGCTTCTAAAAACAAACTGGGACTATGTCCACAAGCTTCTTCAAACAATTAATTTACATTAATAAATAATTGTAGATGTAATTGTAGCGAGTCTGGTGCTATGTGGTGGCCCTGCATCCTGACAAAGACTGGAGCGACTTACCACTGTGTTGTTGCCATCTGTTTTCAGGTGTATGAATCAGTCTGTGCTATGGGAATCCTTGCACTGTGTACTCTGTCAACCTTCTGACTTCTGAGTGCATTTCAAAGCCCGTAACTATACATACTTGTCTTTCTTGATATTGTTTTTGTGTCCTTTTCAGTCCGTCAGAACCGTCCGTGATGGACAGACTAGTAGCTCTGGAGAAGCTGATGCTGAACTGCCAGGACAAGGATAAGCTCAGCATGCTGAGTGTGGCTCAGTCGCGCAAGGAGATCCAAGTGAGAAAACACACCTTCATCAAAACTTGAGTTAATCCGCCTGGGAGTCATGTAGCCCTGCATACTCTTAGATTTTTAGTAATTCATATGTGGATACCTGGACCAACTTTAGTCTCTGTCTGTATGGGATATGCCAGATGCTGACGGCTGCCGGATCTTTTAACCGATCGATCAACTCTTCTTGGATATTTGATAGCCAACCTTGCCACTCTTTGTTTTCACAGGAGCTCAAGGAGAAGCATAGGGAGTTTGAGAGCAAGGCCATGCTGTTAAGTCGGTTGGCTGGAGAAAAGTCCAGTGCCAAACCGGAGCCGGCCTTCAGTAACAACGGTGCTCCTCTGCAAAGAAAACCATCAAATGCCACAAACGCCAAAAAGCAGCAGGCCGTGGTCCAGCCCCTACAAGGTCTGTTAGAAATGAAAGATGAGTTAATAGATCTAACTTATCTGTTCACATGTCAAATTCAAGTTGTATGAAAGTAGCTTTAGAAAGTCTATTAGAAATGTGTTCCATCTCATGGGAATTATCTTTAAATTGTCCTTGAAAGAGTGCTGAAAGAAAAAATAACATAGAAATATTTCCTCAGAGTAGTCACTCACTAATTCTATCATGTTGAATCACTGGAGTTATTGATGAGCTGCCATTTGATACAATGGCTCAGTCTACAATATAGGAGCCAAATGTATCCAATGACGATGAGGAGGAATGATTTATACACCCCTCAGCAGCTTGGGGAGTAAGGCGGATACCTGGGTATTGGTCTCACACATTTAGCTTTAAAATAGCTTTAAATTCCAAACATGTGAGCTACTTACTGTTTTAATGCTTTTTTTTTTTTTAATTAAAATTGTGGGGCCCCCCCTTTTCATTGAGTATTTTTGTTGTTACCAGTCTTCTAATGTGTACCATTAAATTAATTACTCTGTTGTTTCCTCCCTATCAGTGTTCCAGCCTCTTCAGCAGCTTGCCGTCGTCAAAAAACAGTCAGTCTGCGTTAAGAAGGAGAGGAAGACTTCAGACCCAGTTGAGGTCAGCATCCAAGCTTTGACTGCTGTGCTTAGCTTGACACAGCTGCAGAATTGCAAGCATCAGATACAAGCCGATATAATGCATTAGGTTCAATATGTTTCTGTCTTGACACACACTGCACAATCTTTGATTTTAAGAGGTCATAATGAAACTTCTTTTCAGACCAATGACTGTTAAGAAAACAAGTCTTATTTTCCATAATTGTGTAAAATGTATTGGGTTTTTTTTTGTTCAGTTTTTTAATAACTTAATATTGCATTTGTCTTTTCAGCCTCCAGATGGTAAAGAGAACAGCTGGGAGTTCCAACTCGAGACATCCGTGTTGGAGCACTCCAGGCAGAAAATCCTGCACATCCTGAATACGGGCTCCCTCAAAGAGCTGAAGGGTCTGCAGCAGATCGGGGACAAGAAGGCAAAGCTCATCCTGGGCTGGAGGGAGATCCATGGTCACTTCCTGAAGGTGAGTGGCAAAAATGTCGAGCTCAGATCTTGTTCCACAACAAAACCTGTTAAAAAAAACGTCATCACTGGGTGCTAGATAAGACTATGAGACACCATAATACTGCACTAAGTACGACCTGCACAGTTAGTTTGTTTACATTGTATTATACTATTTAAGCAGTTGCACATTTTTCTACTCCCATCCTGTGACTGATTTTGCTGCTGTAACAGCACAATTTCCCTTTTTTTGGGATCAGTAAATATTTCTCATCTTTAGCATGTGTCTGACGTCATTTACTTGTGTTGACTTTATGTATGGTTTGTATTTTGCAGTTGGAAGATGTAGTGAAAGTTGAGGGTATGACGGGAAAGAGATTTTCCACCTTCATGAAGGTAAGCAGAGTCTTCAGTTAAATGTTGTTCCACCACTGACCCAGACTGAAATATGTAAACAACGATCAGTAGATGAATTTCCATAAGAATATGGATGACTTATACTAATTTTGGTTATCGTGACTTTTTCCCAAGTGACTCCACAAGGTTGATATTTGTGTTTTTTAAGTTAAATGTTTAAGAAAAGAGGAAAAAAATGTAATGACACTCTTGGATAGTTTGTTATAAACACAGTTGAGCTTTCATCTAGCAACATCAGGTCAAAAACAATATGGTTTATAACTAAATATTGCAAATGTGATGGCAGTCCTCTCAGCCTCTGCTGTAGGCTAAGTAATGTTTTATGTAAGTTGCAAACGTTAACATACTACACTGCTAAAATTAAACATGTTAGCACTGTCACTGTTAGCATGTTGGCATTGGCCTTAAAGCTCCAAAGCCGCTAGGCTGTCTGTACTCTAGAAATTGGAGATAATGGCCAGTATTGTTCTTAATACAGCGTTTAAGGATCTTGCTTTTTTCTAAATACTAATACTTGTTATTTTTTTCACAGGCAAACATCCTGAGTGCCATGGGAAAGTGAATGTTTTTTTTGTTTTTAAATTTTTTTTATCACACCACGTCTAATGTATTTCTATATCTGATGTTTTTATGTCATTTATGCTTCGATTCATGATGTTTTTGTAGTTACCACTGTGTACCAGCTGATGGCGCACCCCTGCTTTTAAATAAATGTGTCATTGAATGTTGGTGTTTATTTTCATGATCATAAATAAATCTGATGGTCTCCTTCACATGTGACCAATTGCATCCTGAATGACCTCGCAGATCAATCACCATCTCCGGGTGGGAGTTGTCTCCAATCTCTGGTTTTAAAACCTAATTAGTTTTATTTTTATTTTTTTATAAATACTTGTCCTGCGAGGCGGTGACACAAGGACACTTTTTTCTTGTTTTTCTTATATCACCGACTGACAGGAAGCAGCATCAGTATTTATTGAAGCAGTTTTTGGGTGAAGAGAGGAGGATGCTATAATCCAGCCTCCCTCTTCTCCCACAGCACGTATACTGCCTGATTTCACTTTTCATTTCACACACACCCCTCCTCTGAGCGAGCCAGCCAGCCAGCCAGGAGCCTCCCTATCCACCATCACGCTGCGATACTGGAGCACCGCCGCTCCTCCAGCTTTCCCACAGAAGGACAGGCTGCCGTCGGAATATCCACAAAAATCGCTCGTTTGCACGACATCTTGGTTGTAGAGATGTTCGGTAACTACTGAATATTTTCTTTCATTTTTATTTGTTCTGCACCTGAGAATAACAATGCCCAAGCCAGGCACGCTGTGGCTGTGTTGAGACGCGCTGGATTAAAAAGGTCAGTCTGATGTGTTTTCATAGCCACCTTTTTATTAATTATTCCTCCTGTGAATTGGTATTAAATGCAAATTCTGCAATGCAAATTCGTTATTTTCTGCTTATTGCAATATAGCAGCAGGAAGCTAATTAATGCCCCCTCCTTCACTCGTCCATTCGAGTATTTTCCCTTTGTCCTCAGCCTTTTTTTTTTTTCTTTTTTTTTTTTTTCCTCTGTCCTTTTCACCTTCTTGTTTTGTGCCCAACAACCGGTTACCATATAGCGCTTGTGTACACGGTGAAATGATATGTACACATCTGCGGAGACCACCGCTGCTACTATCGGTTTAAATGAACCTGCCTCCATCCATGCCATGCCTTTGTACTGCCCGTGTCATTGTGACCTGATGGAGCTGAGCTGCTATTTTAATAAAAGGCGAGATTTACCGTGGAACAGGCGTGTACTGTATCGACTTACCTCGGGTCTATTTATTTCTATTTCTATTCTATTTACAATTCAGCATGCCATAAGGACTGATAAAAACCTGTTATTTGAAGGCAAAGTGGATTATAAAGAGGCTTGGCGTGCTGTTGAGCCTGGATCCAAACTGTAAAATCGGCG
Organism: Etheostoma cragini; assembly: GCF_013103735.1. Taxonomy (NCBI): domain Eukaryota; kingdom Metazoa; phylum Chordata; class Actinopteri; order Perciformes; family Percidae; genus Etheostoma; species Etheostoma cragini. The sequence goes on along the minus strand of NC_048427.1, from coordinate 10,639,845 downwards.
GAAGCAGATTGTAGGCTATTAAGGGACTGTATGAAAGTTATTAAAATGAGAAGTCATTTTCATATTGCCATAATTATGGAAAACCTAACAAAATGTCCGTCCTTGTGAGTCATTTATTTGTGAACCAAGAGCCGTCACTGTTAAAACATTTTCCATACATATTTAACTTCATCTATAGATCTGTTTTCTTTTAACAGGCAGAATGTAGTGAAGATAGGAGCTGCTGTAGAATATGTATAAATAGCGTTCTCTGTAGTATTAGAAAGTTAAGTTTTCATCAAAACTAGTTGATTTTGATGAAAATAAATCCCTGATATGGCTCAACGCACCTTTTAACCTCTCACCCTCATGTTGCATACAAAATCCATCTTACCGATATAAGTATTTGATCTTTTTAAATTGTATTTGTTTCTAACTGTGATGAGAAAACAGTGCAATCCCAACCAGCTTTTTTACATTAAAATAAGTTTAACAAATTCCCTTTTCAAACACTCTTTTTCCACCACAATTTTTGGACATTTGCTAAGCCGATGGGAGTGAGCAGCTTCTGTTTACAAAGATCCTTAAAACCTTTTTTTGGCTTCCAGGTGAACTACAGACAGGCAGCACACACAGGACAGGACTACAACTAGAGGCTTCATTTCTGTTGCCAGCATGGCCGTGAACATCATGCCAGCTCCTGCCATTCAGCCAGAGAAGGACCAACCATCGCTGCTGGACCAGGAAGACTCTCCGTCGAGCCAAGCCCACATCTCTGTGCCGTGCCCACCCCTCGGAGATGAACCGCTCATCCACAGCAGCAGCAGCAGTCCGGTCAGCACGCAGCCCCCCCGTAGCAAATCCAAAGACGAGCTAGTCATAGTCATCAACGAGAAGCTGAAGAACAGTAAGTGACTGAGTTTGACCTCATATTAGGTCAGCGGGTGGGTGGTGGTGGAGGAAGGGGAGGAGGAGGAGGGGAGGGAAAAATACAGCTGCTTAGTCAGCTCTATAGAAAAAAATCAAGTTCCAGTGCAAGTGAGAGCTCCTGGTAGAGCACACACACATTTCCCTCATCGTGTGTTTCAACATTTGTCCATCCTTTCTGTCCCTTATGTGTAGGCAATGGAATCCACCCAACGTCCACAGAGAGCACCTCTCCAGTCATCTGCTCTCCTCCCAGAAGACAACACTCCATCTCTTACCCCCATCACAGCAAGAGCAGGAAGGGGAGCAGGGCGAGCTCCATCGGCTACACCGCCTTCTCGCCAAGGCCGTCAATTTCTCGCCACTCCAGCATCGCCACCAACCCGCCCTTGGACCGGACCAAAATCAAAGACTACCTCTTCCTGTCCGTGCTGGCCTGCTTCTGCCCTGTCTGGCCCATCAACATTGTGGGATTTGTCTACTCCATCATGGTAAGAAAAGGAACTTTTGTCTGTTTTTTTAAACAAATAGGCATCAAACCCAAGCTAACAGATGGTTCAACTTTCTCCTTCAGTCCAAGAACAGTCTTGAGCAGGGCAACCTGGACGGCGCCGTGCGTCTGGGACGTGTGGCCAAGATGCTCTCTCTGGTGTCACTAGTAGGAGGGACGGTCATTATCATCGCCTGCATCGTCAACCTGGCCAGTGAGTGTCCCAAATCTGATCTTTGAACCTTAACCTCACCTTTTTACTCCACTCTGTGCAGTGATCCGTCCTCTTGAATTTTTAGCGATAGCCCTGCTATCACTGATCCTCCCGGCCTAAACAACTGCTACTCTCACTGTTTATCCCATCACAATATAATAATTAGCTCTGTTAGCACAAACTGACTGTAATCGCTGATATTATTACACATTTGCACAATAGTCCACTAGGAACAATGCCTGCACAAGTCATTCTAGACTTCTGCACTTTAGGAATTATGTCAACGCTACACAAAGATCATAGTATATTAATCACATCAGACTTAAATCTACACTGTCTGACATGTTTGTTTATTTGCACGGGTGACCTCAAGCCTCCAGCTGTAACCGGCTGCATGTGTCAGATTGCTGTGTGTGTATCAGTAGAGGGACATGCAAAGTCCTCCTCATTGCCCTGTTTGCATGTGCAAAATATTAAGTTTTGCTGGCCCTGTATCACATGTAAAATGATATATAATGTATGTCAGTGTGAGTTGTTTACCTTCTACCATATAATTCTGATAACAGATCAGTGGGTAAGAGACTTGTGTAGAAAGAGAGTAGTATTTGTCTTTTCCAGTACTGTATGTACACATGACTCCACGCTCCATGAAAATCATGGACAGATTGCTTTCTTTTCATTTTCTATCTCAATCTTTCAAACGTGTTTGTTTTTCTTCAATTATATAACTGTAGTTTTGCTTGTTTTAACTGTAAGGTGTCATTGAGTGCTATAGAAGGTGGCCATAAATAAAATGTATTATTGTTGTTATTATGTTTAAAATACATGAAGGGTCAGTCAGTTAAATGATGCTTTGCCTCTTCACTTCAGTTCAAGCAGATACTTGTCTTCGTTTGTAAATGCAGCCTATTGGGTCTCATTAAGCCAAGAGATGTCCTAATTAACTGAATGACTGGAAGAGCAGCTTTACACACAACTTGAGTGGAAGGGCTCATAACAACAGCCCTCTCATTATATAACGTGTCCTATGTTGGCTATGAAAGTTTATACATCCATATTAAGTTGCAGAAGATATATCTCCTTCACTAATATGCTTCCTTTTCTTTTTCTTAGTAAATGTGAAAACCTGAGTTTCATCCCAGGATGAAACTGGATGAGACAACTGACCGTCCGGCCCGCACCTGCACCACCGTCTTTACCCCCTAGTCATTACCTGGATGTGTGACAAATATGCACCCGATATACAGTGCTTACTTGTATTTCTGTAATCTATATAAATCCATTTTTGCTAACGGAGGAAAATAAATATATGCAAATGCTGCTGCTCTGAGTCAGGGGGGGGGGGGGTAGTCTGTTAGATGGAGAAGAGAGTAGACAACCTAATCAGTCTATTTTGGTCAGAATGATTCTTGATAAACTCTTCAAGAATCCCATCACCACTCGCAGATCTGACTCAGACAAGATGGACTAGAATAAGGTGGACCAGTGGAGGTGGTTATTACATTAAACGGGAAGAACCGCCTTCCAAGCTTCAGCACCACATGCAACAAAATGTCCGACCAACTCCATCCTTCACTGCACCCAAAGACAGGACTCCTCAGAGTTTCAGCTTGCCGTTAAATCACCTTGGATACGTGAAGAGAGGCTCTGGGATTAGTGCTTGCATTGAATTCACAGAGCAGTAATTCACCTCACAGAGAAGAAACACTTTGGTTCACAGTATCTCCTCTTGTTTCAGACTCTTCTCTGTGGTGCTCATGACTCTCGCCCTTACACCTCGTGTTTGAGAGTGAGCGTATGGGTGGCAAAAAAAGGGTGAAAAAGAGGCTTACCAAGGACTGACTGTGGGTGCCAAACTGGAAGGGATTATGGAAAGTCTCACACTGAAATCATCACAGCAAGGAAAAATGCGTGCCAAACAAATTGAGAGAGAAAGTTTCTTGCTTTGTAAAGACCTAACACTTATCACAAAATTGTGGTATAGAGGATAAGAGTGTATTTGTTTTTTTTTGTTTTTTACTCTGCTGCAATTTTACCGTGTATATCCGCTCGACACCACTGACCACTGTGAGTCAAAAAAACACCGTAGCAAGACACTTTCATTTTACAGCGACGCTATTTATGCTACATCATCTATAACCTATCTTTTGATAATGTTTGTAAAAGATCATTTTGAAAACAGAATTTCGTAATGTAAAGCTTTTGAAGTGCTATGCTGCAGTTGACAGATGGTGGTAGTACTGTTTATGTATCCTGGCAACACTGTTTGGTTAACAAGTGAAATAGCTTGTTATTGCAGTCAAAGTTGGTGACTGTAGCCTCCGTCTGCAGCCGCAGGTCGCCTGTACTTTCAAACCAGGCAGAGTGTGGCTTCTGTTGTCCCCTGAATCAGCGATGGACACCTTTATTGTGTTGTCACGCACAGTAAGATGCTGTCTTTTGAATGTGTAAAACATTGGTTCAAACATGTTTTGTGGATGTGAGATTTGAATAGCAGTTCTGTGGAGAACCTTTTAAGTCTAATTTATTATTATTATTAATATTATTATATCTCCTGTGTAATCTTTACTAATCTACCTGTGATTCTCACTGTGATCTGAAACAACGGTTTTTCATCAAGAATGGATACAACGCTTTATTTACGATATCCTGGATTTTAAAATGTGTAGGTAAATGTCACAACTTCTCATAACGAGTTTACACTTGCTGCAGACAACTTTCTGTAATAATTAAATAAGACAGTTTTTTCCCTTTGTTAGAATTAAATTGTAATCGACAGTTGATGTTTTCTGCACATATAACTCTCAATATTGTGACCATTCTCTAATTGATACGAGTTAGCATTAGGTAGTTAGGATCTAAAGTATAGGCACACTAACTGACAGTCATTGTGTTACCAAAAGGATTCTATAAATTTTGTGGTTATTGGCATGTTGTGGATCATTATTAATGTACAATGATAAACGATGAAAATTACAAAGATAAGCTGACTTTGAATATTATACTTCTGCAGCATATTCATAATAAAGACACAATGCATGTAATGTGTTTCCATTGTTTTGCAGAGATAAAGAGCAGTAATGGAGAGAGAGATTTTGTTTTTGTGGGAGAGAATGAGTATCAAAAGTGAGCGATATCCAGAGAGATTAGCCTCTTGAGGAGAGATTGGGTTTTGCAGCAAACAATGTAGGCTGTTAATGTACTTGACCGTGTCATGATGGCGTGTAAACCGCAGGACTTGAAAGTGAATGCTGTTGTCAGACAGCAGGAAGAGCAAAATGCTGAAGGGAGAGGCTCTGAGGAGTGGACAACACTGCGTGGTCGGCTGTAATGAGGGCTAAAGTCATAGATAACGTTAACGAAATTAAAGCAAAATGTCCCTCATTATGTTCTTTGTTTTCTAAAAACCCTTTTAGCTTTATCTGTTGCTTACACTGACCTATTTCATGATGAGCGTTCATCACAAGAATATTTTGTTCGGATGTTTTATAATTTAAACGATTAGTCGAGAGAGAGAATTGGGACAAAAACTGTGGTTTTAATTAACTATGTTACATGGAAATGATATTAAAAGTCATGAGCCTGATAAAGAGACGCATGTCTTCCATTAAAGTGAGTGCTCTGTTGTAATAACAAACATACGAAACAATACTTTACGTACCAAATAAACACAACTATAGTCAGTATATAAATTAATTCCTGTCACAGTTTTCTTAAACCAAAACTCCATTTGCTCACAGAGGTAAAAAATCTACTAAATTTGCAGAAAGATGACAGCAGTCAAAAAAAGGTCTACCAGCAGCAAATTCCCCCATGCCAATGTCAACATTTTGACAGCAAAAGGTATTTTCCTTTGTACTCAGCTAATTTAACAGCAGGTTTTTAAGCACAGTACTGCTCGGAAGAGGATCAGTATAACAGACAGAGTCCCATCCAGATGCAGTAAGTGGGTCAGGGATTATCCAGATGGGTCACATAAACACTGTGGCTGTGAGTCAACTTAGCAGCGTTTGGATGCATCATGATCATCCTGTCGGTCAGCATTGAAAATAATGAGATGGGCTGACCTGTGGCAATGTTGTTCTATTAGTGCCTGCTTAATTTGCAAAGAGACCCGGGGGCTGAACTAAAACCATTATGAGTGTGAATCAATGCTTCAACAGATTGTTGAGGATTTTCTATTTGGAAAGAACAAGTCTGCATTAATTATTAAAGGCTCACTTTGACACCACTCTACTGTACTCCACTTCATCCGGCAACAGCTGTCTGGTATACTCCAACTCCAGGCTCTATATAATCTTCGAGTCACTATAACTTTTGATATCTGTCAAAACTTTTTAGCTAATGTGATAAATGAACATGCATTTAAAGAAGCAGAATGAGCACAGGTGTAACGACTAACTTGTAGTACAACCACACTCCATTTAGCTGCTGTAGTTGCAGGACCCTGGTATTTTCAATGCTGGCTCACTGGCGGTGCTTCCTATACTAATACACCAAAATGGAATGGAGCCATAATTATCATTATTTGTGACATCTCTACCTTTTCTGCTATGAGAAAGTTAAAGGGTCTGTCCTGAAAAAGTTCAACTGTGACCTAATCTGTTGATAAGTCTTTTCCATGCAGACATTTTGACTTTTCACAGTAGGAAAATCACAGAAGATGCCACCTCAGAACGAGGTAAATGTGACACAAAGGGTTGCATGCATTTCTGCTCATGAAATATTTATTGTTATAATTAAGTATGATATCTATGTGAAGCTTAATTGAAATTTGATGCCAGCTTCAGTCGCATATTTGGCCCATTTTTACTGTACACCTCTACTGCTAACTTTTCATTACAATCCGAGCTTGGTGGCCGTGATGTGCTCATTATTGTCTCTTAAATGAAACCCACTTATCATCACAGAGTGGATTCGGAGCTCTGGTGAAACCTCACTATAATACTTCTATCAAGGCTCTTAGCTTCTTTTCATTCCTCTATTTATCTTTTATCTTCAGCAGCAACCTTGTCGTTGCACTAACTCATTTATTAGGCTGCCAGTTGGAGTTACTCAATAACGTGGCTTTTTCCCCCCTCACAAACCAAAGAATACTGTAATGAATGGTAAACCATTTCAGAGCATCAGACAGCCAGATGTGTGGTGCTAAAACACACTACTCTGTGACGTAATGTGCTACTTGTGCCATTGCATGTTTTCTCAGTCAGCAGTAATGCCATGGCGTTGTCTTTGCTGAGAGGACACAGTTTGGTTTTAAATAAATGTTTCACAGAAATCTGCTAAACCACTAGATGTTAGATCAATTCCCCATGAGCAAAAATAACTACTATAGTTTAACAGTTACATCAGAGTCCATCAGCACCACTAGAAAGGACGTTTTTGTGTAGTAATCTGTATAGTGAATTCTTTTATGGTGAATTTTCTTTTTGATCAACTTTCTTTGCGGCTTCTGTTGATCATTTGACATGTAATTAAACATTTGTATCACCAGGTTGCCATCTCTGGTAGGCTATTATTTCTGATGCATTTCATAGTGGTTGAAAATTGAATGTTTGCTTTCCTCAAGTGTCCCTACTTATTTTTTTATATTTTTTAACAGTAATCTCAGTTTAGATCATTGCACATTATGCACAGTCCAGTCCTCCATCCTGCAGCTTCTCTTAAACTGTGTAAGATTAGACCATTTTTAATCTTTATAAACTAATTTATGTTTTTATTACATCTGGACCTGGACTGTCGCAATCTTCTGTATGTGGGTTTTCTTACTTTGCAAAATGAGTTCATAAAACCACAGACTTCTCATAAGTATCAGCAAGAGAGAGTGTGTGTGTCTGATTCTGGAACCTCAGTTTAGCGTCTTTATTTGCTACCTGTAGATTTTAAGATTTGATTGATGACTTTTAAAACTTGTTTGGGGTTCTCCATATGTCAACATGGTTCTTAGTTTAAGATTTGAGACACTGACTCTGTAAGCACCTGCCAGAGGAAAAAAAGAAAGACAGTTATTGTTCCTTTTTCTGATTAAATGTTTGTCCGTCAGGCCAAGAGCACAGAGAGGAACAAACAGTGACTAAGATGAAACAGTAGTAGCCCTCTCGGATTTCACAAAGAGCACAATAATCAGAAACTGCATGTGTTTTCTGCCTCCTCTTCTTCTATTTAAAATCTAGACTGAGCGTCTGTCCTCTGGCCATACATCCATGACTCTGCTTCTGACTCAGACGTGACTCTATCCGTACTCTGGGACACAGAGCAGCAGTGTTTGTCAAAAACATCCTAATGACCTGACCTCTGACCTTCCCGTCAAGTGGAACAAGTAAAACGTTCAATTAATGGTGCCGAGAATGACAATATGTTACAGGAGAATGATAAAAAAGGAATAAGAAGTCCAACTCTTACTCCTTTTTTATACCTTTATTGAATTTGTTGTTTGTTTCTTCTAATGAATAGATCAATAGATAGATAGATAGATAGATAAATGGATTGATGGATAGATGTATGATAGATAGATAAATAGATAGATAGATAGATAGATAGATAGATAGATAGATAGATAGATAGATAGATCGATCATCGATAGATAGATAGATAGATAGATAGATAGATAGATAGATAGATAGATAGATAGATAGATCGATTGATCGATGAGATAGATAGATGATAGATAGAGAGTAAGGACATTTTTAAAGTAAAATATTTTAATTGATTTTTTACGCTATTATTTTCGTTATCGTTATTATTACGTTCAATAGTTTGAAGCCTTAACTGAGAGTTTATTTTAATCTGACCAATTATAAACCATCACAGAATCATAGGTTCTGTGCTTCTATACTCGAGAGTGTAAAGTGTTAAACTAACACTGATGCTTCTTTGACCTGTGGTGTGTGCCTCTGATCCGAGATGCTGCAGCTGCAGTTCCTGAAGGCTAGGTGGCAGTATCGGCTAATGGATCACGGTTCAAAGAGGCCACTTTGGAGCAAATTTAGAAATTCAGAGATAGGCCACACACAGAGAATCAATATGAATGTTTTATGAAAAACAAACACAATCATGCACACTTTAAGTTACAAAAGACAAACATCCAAAACAAGTGAAACACAACTTATATTTACATATGAACACCATTGGTAATTGCAGCATGCCTCTTTAACCACATAAGACTGAGATAAAGCCTGCAGCTTGGTCAGTGCCATCCATGAAGCAGCAGACATCGAGAGTTACCAGACAACACTGTGCTCTATACACCATTCGTATTTGTAATTTAGATATCAAACAATGGCTGAGGATTTTAATCACGGTGCGTCAGAGTACATCACGACCATGCACAGCTCTCCATAAACCAGTCTGCTCTGAAACCTCTCTGTTAATTACATCACTCTTCTTCTCCATACAAATCAGTAATTGTGAAGTAGAATTAGGTCAACATCATCAACGTGTCACCAACAAGAATCTGACACTGTGATATTAGAGCTGACACATTAAACAGCTGACAACGTAAAAATAACAACAACATAAGAAAACGGTTACCCTTGAATTAAATAAAACATCTCTTAAGTAAATCACATCTCAGGAGAATTGGGAGCAACACAATGAGGAACATCCTGCTGCAGTGCCTGGCACATATTTCTTGTAGTTTGATCCATCAACACCAAACATGCAAATAACTGACACTATCATCACATCAAAATGGAAGAACCAATTGTCTCCTGTTTTCTGCAGGCAAACTGATGGCAATCAGATCAATAGATGCAAAATGTCTGACAGTCTTAAGACCCTGTGGAGGTCTTCGGAAGCATTAGGCAAAACGTTATTGCGAGGGAGAGGTATGTGCGCTGTGAGACATATTTGTGTCAGCAGTTAATAAAAATAACAGGCTGAATGTAAGAAGAGCAAGTACACCTGACGTGAGAGTGGAACCCCAGAATAATTCAGCTTTCTCCCTCATCATATTTTCTTTCATGATTTCAATTTATCTTGTTGATTGAGATCTGACTTGTTTGGGGCAGCCACAAATAAAAACATGGATCCCAATAATAATGATTATGAAAATTCTTCATGCTGTTAGCTTTGTGGTGGGGAAAGTTTCCCAGATTTGCATCAGCTCTATTTAGAGCTGAGATTAGAGTATTGATCTCTTGAGTGTAACCCCCTTTGGGTATGTTGTTAAGAATTATAATCTCACTTGACTTGATGACACAACGTAAGTAGGATGGGAATCCTTCATGCAGAAAATCCTCAGAGCATGCAACGAAACGTCTCTCGTCAGGCAGTTTCTCCAGCGTCAGTGCAGCGGAAGTAGATCAGTTCATTCCTGCAGTGTGGATCCAGGCAGCTCGTTGGTTAGCGTGTGCCAGCGCTCCACCTTCTTGCCCTTGTTCTTTAGACAGTCTATCCAGTGCTGCAGAGTTTCTCCTTGGGAGTGACACCCTAAGGACACACCGCCTACCCAGAGACAAAAAAGAACGTCAATGTGACTCAAGAGGAAAGGGAATGCTTAAATAAATGACAATGACAATGAGAAATTATGTATTTAGTAACAGTTAGGAAGTCTCAAATATAAACATACATATATATATATATATATATATATATACATATATATATATACATATTTTTAAAAGAAATGGGATGTTTATAACTGTTACATAGTTCAAACTTGATTCAGAAAATGAAGTCTGAAAGTCCTGAGAGACAGATGTACGTTGTTGGTCTATTCATAGTATTTTTAGAAATAAAAAAATGGAGAAAAACACCACAAAAAAAATCTTTAAAATATCCCAGAAAAAAAGTGGACAAAATGATGTTCAAATAGAGAAATGGGTGTACATGTAATTACACACTCCCATTGGTGGAGCAAGTATAGTATGAAGCTCAATTTTAGCCAAAATGTCACAGACACCATTTTGGCAACTTGACCCTGCAAATTACTCTCAGTGTGCACTGAGCAGCAGACAATAGCAAACAGCTTAAAATATCTTTGGTAACATCTGCCATGGATCCAGCATTATTGTACTGCTAATGAAGTAGCCAGGCAGCTAATCAGTATTCCACACACTGGCAGGAACCCATTAGCTGCCTGTGAAGTCACCTATGAAGTCGTTGGACTTTCCCAGGTCATAGTCCCACACAGTGACCTCCAGCGTCTTGGTGGCTAACTCGGAGAAGGTGATTTCATAGAAGAACTCCTGGGGGAAAACAAAGAGGGCAACAGGTGGGTGGATGAGCAAAGGTCAGAAGATCACACCGAACAAACGTTTCTCTTCCTCTATGAACCTCTAAACTAATGTGGCAGTGTGCTGCATTGTAATTGGCTTGTCTTACAAAATGGTTCCAGACTCTTTGCATGCAGTGTAGCGTCTCTAAGGACTGTATATGTCTAAATGAGCTGTCTCTTAACATTCAACCCCTGAAGATGTGCTTCTCGCTCCCACAGTTATGCATGTAGAGATGAATATGGATGTCTACCTCATTAAACTCCGGGTTGAGAGTCTTTTTTATCACAGCTGTTTTGTGCTTGGATTTCTTCTGGACATCTGGCTTGAGATACCTGAGATAGAGGAATGTGATACCATCATGTATAAGTCTGGTCATAACTATTCACAGGTCACATAGTAGCCTACAGCCGAAAGGAGTAATGTAATGATGACTGTGAATTCCAGTGAGACAACTATGTGAAGGTCAGAGTAAGTTCATGCATATATAAAAACAATACATTCACTCAGGAATCATGTCAATAGTTGAAAGACTCCGTGGCTTTTCTTGCCATGTCACTCTTTAACCTCCTTTGATTTAGAAAAAAGGTAAAGGCATATGTAAAGTAACAAGTGAAAGTAACTAGTGTAACAAAGTAATTCTTTTGTGTGTAGGTTACAGTATATATTTCTTAATGGCCAAAATCAGCAATTTATGTGTAATTTTGTTGTTGTTGATATCTAGGCATATTTTGCAGTCGCAGGGCTTAGCAATTTGTGAACAGTGCAACACTGCAGGTAAAAAAGAAAAAAAGGTTTCTTTAACTGTCTATGGTAGTAACCTTAATCACTGGTTTTATGCACCACCCGGTGGGCACGCGGTGCCCCACATCAAACACACCTCAACAGGTGCATGCTGGGTCTGTCATGGCTAACATGGTAATGTTAACTGGGGAAGTTTTAGCTTCGGTGCATTGTGTGAGGACAGACTTTCGGTTGTTTTTTGACAATAGGCCAGAGTCTAGGCCCTACTGGTTATACTGGGCCCAGAGGGGCTGAGGGGACTGGTTATACAATGCATTGAAAATGAACGAGCAGAGATTTGAACCTGGAACAGATTGATGACATCGCGGCGCCCAACTATTTTATTTATTTTATTCTTTTCTTTTTTTGCGGGGCCCAAGAATCGCAGAAATACGCACAGATCGATCACGTGAGTACCTTACAACAACAAACCTAATTCTACAGCGGAGAACATCAGCGTCGCTTGGCAACGTAGCTAAGCGACGTAGCATAGCATGTGTATGCACTTGCTAGCTAGTAAATTGAACCGTTAGCTAGCTTATAATTTCATAGAGGTTCATCTCAAATATAACGCTGTACTCGGAGCAGACAAGTAATATTCACTAACTGGAGATAATAGTAGTTCTATGAGTAGGCTACCTAAGTAAGTAATACTATAATATGATCTATTTGTTCCCTGCAAATTAAAAAAGTATGCTAAACGCTGTCCTGTATGGTACAAATGTTGATATTGTATCAGGTTGTGATTATAGAGTGTATATAGCCTATCTGTGTAATTGTATATATATATATATATATATATATACACACACAGCCATGTTAGCTGTTACCTTCTATTTCCAGTCTTTGAGCTAAGATAATCTAACCAGCTGCTGTTGCTCCACATTTACCATACAGACGGTAGCTATATCTTTTCATTTAACTCTCAGCAGGAAAGTAAATGAGCGTAGTTCCAAAAATATCGACCTATTCAATTGAATATTAATATTTAATGTATTATTTGTGAAACTAACCATATGTGAGTGTGAGGACTGATTACCAACATGGTACAAATTTAAAAAGCCCGGCATCCCCTTTGAGAGGTGTCATTAAATTCTCAGGATATGTTTAAGCCAGCTGGAAGGAGCATGGCGAAATCTCTCCTCACATTTGCTTTTCACCCGCCACCCACTGCTCAGAGAGCGTATGTTCCCACACGCTCTCAGACACAACAAAGCATCTGGGAAAAAGCTCCCTGCCAAAGGTCAAAGATGCAAGCACGCATCCAAAATGAAACAAGGTGCATGATGTGGATGTGTGAGGGATGTGTGCGTAGGCTCGGGGATGTAAAGAAAGAGGGAAGAATAACAGGAAAGGAGAAGGGAGATGCGTACTGAAGTGAGGCAAGTATGGTGACGTGCCTAGCTCTCTCTCTCTCTCTCTCTCTCTC
>NC_048427.1:10581552-10626708 GCF_013103735.1 Etheostoma cragini | reverse complement strand
CACACACACACACACACACACACACACACACACACAGCATTGCTTTTCTTTCATCAGTGAGTAATGACACTCCAAAGAACCTCTATGACACCAACAATAGCAGTCTCCTCTGTGATACAATATTCCCATGTCACTGCTTTTCAATCCAATTTGATAGCTGTCCACACACACACACACACACACACACACACACACACACACACACAAACACACACACACACACACACAAACACAGTTACCACTATCTTGGTGAGTGAGTGGTATATTTCACATAGGTTTCACTTGTGTGAAAGCTGGCGTTGTTTGTGCAGGGTTAACTCAAGCCATCAGTCATCACTTATAAGTTGTGACAAAAGGTGATTCATGGGGTCAGTATGAGCTAACTGCCAGTTAAGACCAAACACAGGTAGTAATGTGGAGAGGGAGATTGACAGGTATAGATAGATAGTTCATGTGGAAATTGTTCTGAAAGGAGGGTTGTGAAACGTCAATCCATCAGTCTAAAGTTATGTATTGATTATTTAATCGCTCGGCCGGCAGCATTACTCCATTTTATTTAATAAAATACACCATAGATTTCAGTTAGTGGTTTGATGTCGTCCTTACGTTTTAACATAGGGGTCTGAGTAGCCGTTGACGTCCATGGCTGCCAGGTGGGCGCAGCGTTTCACGCCTACACACAGCCCGCCACGAGCCCTCTCCTTGGCCTCGCCCTTCACATTGCTGTCCCCGGCTGGAGGAAAGTACTGCAGGCAGAGCAGCAAACGCCCTCTCTCCTCTAGACTTCTCTGCTGCTCAGTCTCCCACTGAAGAGAGAAAAAAAAGGATCATAGAAAATAGACATAGAAATAAGGTGTGTGAGCAGCATTTGTTGCTGCTACATTACTTACTTAAGGTTCAGAGTTAAAAGGAGGCGTCATATATTTAAAATGTCTTGTGCCATGACCTGCGGATGAAACAGGCAACAATATGCAAGTTCTAATTACTTTGACCTAGTTGCCGCTGACCTTTCGAAGTGCAACCAATGAGATAACAGCATGTTGTTACCTAGCAACTGGAAATAGCTTCCGTGCCTACCTCGATGATGAATTTCTAATGGATTGCAGAGAGGAAATGGCGTATTGAATGTAGGCGGCTTTACTGCCAAATTTAAGACCCAAAACAAATCAATTCAAAGTTAAATTCTTGCTTTACCAAGTAAGTCAGTAGCTGAAAAAACCCTGAGTGCACTGAACTGTGCAGGTTGAGTTCTATTGTTTCTGAATTTAACCTTTTATTTATGAGAAGAAAAATGCATAATTACATCGTTTTTCACAGCTTTGCTTTAAAATGCACTTTGAGTACTTTGCTGTGATATAGTTAATCTCTCTTCTTTCTCTCATAAGCAAACACACCTAAAGAGCTGTCATCTTACATTTGAGTACACCTTTACAGCCTAGAGACAAACTCAACTATCACTTTCACAGTCCGATGGCAAAGACCTATCTCAAACAGAATGAAGCACCAGCCTTAAAAACATACTATTGCACTTTGTTGCTCCTGGCTCAAATATCTTCCATGGCCAACATCAAACTGTTACCAAAGCATTTGGCAACAAGCGGAACAACGGAGTAGATTCAAAGTGACGGATGAAAGAAAGGGAGGAAGTGGCAACAGAGGGTGAAGACGATGTTCTCACACGACTGTGACTCACCCTCATGGCCAACAGCATCAATACATGTATGTTATTTATAGGGAAGACAAGCTGTTTCTTATCACTGCAGGTGCATATTTAACAAGTTATCTTTTCGGTTTTACCACAGAAAATGGGGGAAAAGGCTGTGTCTTAATGCCTATAATGTAATTTTAATGTAAAATGGGTTCCATCATTAAATATCTCCCCTCTCCTTTATCTCTCTTCATCTCTCATTAAGTCTTATCTTCAGGCGAAAGGTGGACACAGCCAGAATGATCAATATGCCACACATCACTCTTCCATACTACTCCCGTCCCTTCTCTAATGGTCTCAACAGCTTGCTGTGTTCTTTTTTCCTAAATCTCTCTTTGCTATTTCCCCCATTTCTTATCTGTGTTTTTCTATGGGAATCGTCATTACTGCCAAGAGCCAGTTTGCCATCTGCCGTGACTGAGTATGAGATTCGCAATTAGTGAGGATAATTTCCACCAGGTATCTGAATGGAGCAGCTCAGACCTTCACAGATCGATAGAGAGCGACTCATCAGGGAGGTGAAAATAAATAGGCATCGATGTGGAGCCAGCACCACAGTGACAGACAAATGGGAAGGAGATACATTTGTGAGTGGGTTTGGAAGGCAAAGAACTGTCAAGACGATCGCATTAAACAACCTAGACTGTGGAGAGAAACACAGAGGCAGCTGTTTTCCTCCAGTTAAAGGACTACACCGAAGACATTAAGAACTACAACTAAGGCCCGTAACTACAACTGAGACAATTTGCAATTTTTAACACCTTGTTAAAATCATAGCATCAACTAGTGGTATCCCCCACCCGATATACAGTTTAAAGATGAAAGTCTAGGCAAACACGTTTTGTCACAAACAGTATTAAAGTGTGGACCAATAACGAGGACATTAAGTGTAACAATTGTGTGAGAGCTTAACGGTTGTATTTCCAGACTTTGACATTTGATAATATATGCACAGTATTAAAGACAAATATTTAGTTATTTACACTGTGTTCTTCCATAGTATTAGATGCTATCCATGTATTACATGGAGTCGGGCCATCTCAGCCTCATGCGCTCCGTAGCAGACAATGTGACGGTGAGACAGCGCCAACTAAATATTAAGAACAGATTTTCATTCAAGATGAGGATTTTACAAGGTTATGGAACAATTTTTTACTCAGTACAAGCGCAAATAACACTACTGGATTTAATCTTAACATGGATGATATGGAGTGAGGAAATGTGCGTGAGGCATCAGTACTTGAAAAAATTATGAGTAATCGTTATTCCTACATTTATCAGTTCACCACCTCACCATCTGCGTTTCTAATTACCATTGTCTCCAAATGTGCGTACGCACAGGTTAGATTTTGCTTGGAGGACCGCACATTCTCCTGTCAAGTTGTGTTTCTTTTTGGGGGGGTTATCCCTTTATTAGATAGATATAGATCAGACGTGAAAGGGGGAGAGAGAGATAGGGGACAACACACAAAGGGCCACAAGCTGGATTTGAATCAGGGCCGCTGCAGGACTCAGCCAACATGCTGAGAGAGCTCTAGGCCGCCCCCCGTCAAGTTAAAAAAATATATATATATAAGTCACAACCTTTGCGTGGGAAGCGGCGTATGCACATTTTCAGCCCCGTATTTGTGCTTATAAATATTAATAATTTTGTGTTTATAAAAGAGACCCCGGCCCAGACCTTTACTATAAATCATGTAGTCATGTATTGGGTTGGGATGAACAACACTCAGAGGTAGTCCCTTTTAGGACTGGTTGAACATACGGACAGACAGACAGAGCGTCATGTTGAGCAAAATATGAGTGGGACACCTCTCTCAGGTAGCAGGAGATTCCTCTCAGGGCTGTGCTCATCGCAGTCGGTGAAGGCAGCTGGAAGCAAAAAGAAGAGAAAGAGATCAGTAATAAGGGGATATATGACTGACAGAAAAACTGTTCAAACAGGCTAGACGAGCATAGTATGAACAGACAGAGAGAGACATATAAAGTCAAAGCTGAAGCCACTTTGAAAATCAAAGGCGCGACACAACGTCTGGTTCGCAGAATAACAGTGGGGCTTTAACTTGAACTTTAACTTAAGTGGCCCCCGGCCTCAGAGGGCCAATCTAACACCAACAGCCCTTTCTAACTCATGAAGAAAAAAAAAACAGCGCCCTCCGGCCCCTTTTTTCACTCACATGCCCCCCTGCACTCCACTCCTTTTATTTTTTAATCCATTTGTTTCTCATCTCTTTCACTTGCTCTTTGTCTATTGACACCCCACACACCCTTTCCAGGGGTGTTTTCCTCTGCCTTTATCCTACTAATCTCTATGTACCCTTTTCATACGTGTGACATTTAGCCAGCATGAAAAACGTTGTCCTCTGTTTACCCATTTTAAAGTCTCAGTAGCGAGTATTACCAGCAAATATTGGCTTCATTCAAAATATACTCTACTTTATACTACTATGTTACCACTGCTTTTTGGGTAGTTTTGATCTGGGGCTGTTTTCCTTGGGTCATGCTTGGATTTTTTCTTGGCTGGGAACAGTAACTTCCTGGAGTTTCCTCTGGTTGCAAGGGCTGAAATACAACGTGTTAATTTGTGACCGTTACCTGTGCAAGTAGTCGGAACCATTGGACAGAGCCAGGCAAGCCATTTCCCCGTTTCCAGTCTTTATGCTAAGCTAACCTAACTGGCTGCTAAATGTAGCTACCTATTTAGTGTAAAGATGTGAAAGTGGTATCACCCTTCTTATTTAGCTATCTGCAAGAAAACAATTATTCATATTTCCCAAATAATTCAAACTATTCCTTTAACAGTTTTTCTGCGTTGTTTTTACTTACTATTATTTATGATGCTTACATTTCCTTTTGAAGATTTCTGTTCTGAGTGCATTTTTAGCTTTAGTGTTGTCATTGTTAACAATACAGTATGTTGTTTAACTCTAAATGCCTGTCTAAGTCGGTATGTTTATTTCTTGCCACACCAATAAACACATTTTGGGGCTCCTTGCTTTAAATATTTATGAATGTTTATGTTGATGTATCAGGAAAAGCAGCCTATTTGCTGTTTCCTCTGAAATATGAATCTAGCATTAAACAGCAGTCTGTTATCTCAGAAAAAAGGGGGATCTTGGTGGTTGGGAAAGATTTTATCCAGCAGCTTTTGGGAAGCATTTATTTAGCTCTAATGCCAACGATGCTACAGAGATTGTACAGACACATTAGGGCTTTTATATATTATGTGACCCAGTTGTGTGGTCATCGTTGGTCTACTAAATATTGGCATTTTAACGCCTCCCTGTTGGCCCTTTAACAATTCCCTGCCTTCCTTCTTTACCTCATTTCTAAGCTAACTCTTTATTTTTTGTACTTTTATGAGGTTGTGAGTCAGAAAGCCCTAATATATTGAATATAACCATACCCTCAAGTCATTTATCTCCCTCATACACACTCATTTCCATCTTTCCTTGTTTTTAGTCTTTCTTCACTATCCTCCCTTTCTATAATATCTGCGCCACTCTCTTTTTCTCACAGGAGGTGGATGCTCCAGACAGATGTTAAAGTGTTTGGACTGGTCAGGCTTCACGCGGCGCAGGGCCACCCGCGACTCCCCGATGAACTCATTATGTGTCAGTTTGTCTTCGTCGCACACGGACACCCTGGGAGCAAGAGACAGAAGAGGGAAGTGAAGGTAAGAATTAGGAGTAGTGAAGGACAAAGATAGGGAGAGACCAAAATTAGAATAAGATAAGCTGATTACTGAGACAGAGTTAGACGTGTGTGTGTGCACACATGTACGCATCATTGCATGTTATGACTCATTTAATTAGGAAGGGAATTGTTGACGTAGACCTGACCTGAATTAAAGAAAAACCTACGTATAACTCCAGTTGATGTATTGTACAAGTAAGGAATTTAGACAGTGTGAATGTGCATCATGTAAGGTTAAGTCAATCCATATTTATGGGGCTGGTAAATATTTACACGTGCCATAATGTCACCTGAAATGCATAAATGGGTGGGAGCAGCAGATAGGAGTGAAGGAGATGGAGGAAGGCTTGTGTGCGTACAGTATGTGAAATCAAAAGCTGCCGAGGGAGGGACTGAGTGATGTGGGTGAGTGGGAGAGATAAAAAATGGAAGAATTTATTTAAACCTGTGCGTGCCCGTAGGAGGAAGTGGAAAATCATTATTCTAGAGTCTAACTGACATCCAGAGTGAATGCATTTTTCTGTGCTTTACGTAAATGAAAGACATGCGACGAGAAGAAGAACTATAAGAATACAATCTGTCAGAAAAGTTCAGATAGAAATGTGCCACCTCTTCGCTCTTGGTTTAATTCAACTTCCAACTAAATGACCACATAAACAACATTGCTGTCACCTGCAGCACCAGGTTCTGGTAATAAAACCCGGTAATACAGATATAAGGAAGGTGCAAAAGCCAGTTGCGTGGAGACACCAGATATGTGTTGGCATCCCCAGAGTCTAGTAGCAAATGAGTCCTCAGAACCAAATAGCATAAAAAAAACAAGAAGAATGGAAATGGAGGCAAAAAAAGATCTGGGGTTGGAGGCAAAAAAAAGGAATGAAGTCAGAGCTGAGAGGTGAAAGATGGTGTGTTAGATGTACGAGTAAACGACAGCTGTGATGAAAAGGGCTTGGGATGGTAGGAGGATGAAGGATGGTAGTGAGAGTACGAAGTCAAGTGTGAAGCGCAGAGTCATTATAAGCTGAGACCAATGTAAAGCTGCAGTTCCACAGGATGTGGCAACATACATATTTTACTGTTACTGACAGCTCACATCCTACTGTTTCAAAAAGATTTCCTAATGTCGTTAAAGCGGTGTGATAAATCTTAATACATGCTGTCACCAATGGGTCGGACAAGTAACTAAGATATTCACTTATACTGTTTGACATGGTATAATTTCAAAGCTTTTTAAAGTGTCAGTGGATGGAGTACAGTTATGAATTAACAATGACACCTTCAAACTGGCTTTTATGGAAGCTCATTTTTTCCAGGAATCCATGGTGTGTCAAACTTCAAATTATTATAGTTGTTATTATATGTAGTTTTTTCTATTCGATATTTACATTGCTTGTCTATTCACCAATCAACAAACCATATTTCTTGCATGTAAAGACCTACTTGGCAATTAACCTGGACTCTGTTCCTGTTTATGAGAGTAGAAAAGTAAAAATAAAAAAAAATCCCATTTTTATTTTGGGAGTGTTTATTGGTATCATTCAAAATTGTGTGTTTTCTTGGCAGAATAAACTTCCATAGTTGTACTGTTGTCCTTATTGTACAAAAGCTAATTGGCCAATAGCCTACAGACAGTTCTGAATTAAACAAAAAGACATTATGGACTTGCGCTCCAAGGAGCGGCTCAACAGAAAGAGGAGGCGTGTTCCAGTGCAGACGTTGTCTAGTGCTATTTGGCAAATTCAGAAAACAATTCCACCACAGACCAGGAAAAACCTGGTCCAAAGTCAGTGGCGCGTTATCCAGATGCTATTTGAAGGGTGCATGCTTGGCCGTAATGAGTGTGTGCACCGCGCATACACTTTGCTTCTCTCATCTCACGGACCGGGCGGCTGTGGCTCAGTGGTAGAGCGGTTGCCTGCCAATCGGAAGGTTGGTGGTTCGATCCCCGCCCCTGAAGTCATTGTCGAAGTGTCCTTGGGCAAGACACTGAACCCCGAGTTGCCCCCGGTGCTGCGCATTGGAGTGTGAATGTGTGTGAGTGTTTATCTGATGAGCAGGTGGCACCTTGTACGGCAGCCCCGGCCACAGTGTATGAATGTGTGTGAATGGTGAATGTTTCCTGTAGATGTAAAAGCGCTTTGAGCAGTTGTTAAGACTGGAAAAGCGCTATATAAATACAGCACATTTACTTTTTCATTTACCCAGCAGTTCCCATTTTAGCAAACCATACATTAATACATGGAAAAATATGACCTTGTTTTACACAACATTTCCATGAATTGTGGATGTGTTGATGACACAAATGAGGAAGTATTAGAGGACTTAAGGCGATGTGATGTTGAACTGCCCGTAAGTGCCACTTAACCCAAATGCCCCTGCAGCAGCACGTGAGAGGAGAGACAGAAGAGCTGCATCATCTATAGTCATCTTGGTCTAATGTTAGACTACATTGCAAAAGTATCACTATGCATTCGTAATTGCGTGATTCAGTGGGAGTAAGCCCAAAACATTGGAAAGTATGTTTTTGTGACATTTCTTTATTTGCATTTTGTCAAAAATAAAAATCTGTAGCAATTGACGCTCTCCTCAGCTGCGAACCGCTCCTACCATAAAGACATGTGTGCTAGGTAACTAGGACTACAGTTCAAAATTAGCCGACTGGCTAACACTGACGCATTTAAGGAAATGTTGATTCATGTGCATTGTCCTAATCATATAAATAAATCTACTACAATAGCAATTTTCCATGGAACACGCGTGCCTGCTTTTAAAGAGAATGTGAAATAACGCCCTGATTGGTTTATTGCACGTTACGCCCAAACACCCAGACATCACTTTGAGTAACGCAGCTACTTTGTACCAACCCATTTTAAATTTGCGTCGGGCGCAAGAGTCATTTATCCCACCGTTATAATAGAAACAGCACCCGAGATCCCCCTACAAAGCTACTTGCGTTTGATGCTTGCGTTCCAGATTGTTAAAATAGGGCCCTAAATCTTTGAATTCCTGTCTTTATAAAATACACAAATGCAAATTTTTAGTTGTATTTTCTGAAACTGTAGTATTGAACTTCTAAGATCTGACAGATGATTGTAGGACCCTCTCAAAAAGGAGATGACCCATTTCAAGGAGCTTATCCTAAATAAATAAATTTGCATAAATTGTACATGCTGCAGTCTGTTGATCGTTACAGCTGCTGGTTGAAAGCAGAAACAATTATAGAGCTGCAGTTTTATTCCATTTTAGAAAAAGTAGTCTAAAAGTGTTCTGCCCTTTTTCAAATGGAAGCATGTCTTGTGGTTACATTGAGTTCTCGTCGAATGAAGCTGCTGTCTGTGGAGGAATCGGGAAAACGTTTTCTGTGATGGATTTCTTGCTGTATTGGAAGTGATGAAATTCAAGACTGGGCAGACACCCTGCTGTTTAACCTTGTAGATACACTGGAAGTAGCCCAGCTTTATTATTCTGTGCAAAGAAACGCACACTACAACAAAAATTCACAAAAAAATGCTGGGGTTACCTTTATTGGTCTACCGTAGCTGTTATTAAATGTATTAACTGTTAAGGGTTTGATTAATCCTTTACAATTTGCTGTTTAGATTATGTAATAGACATAATTAGATTTCTTTTGTTGTAAAAAAAAGTGGGAACATTTTTCACTTTGTAGACAATTTCAAACTCACTGCATTGCGGTGGATGACGTCCACATGTTCACATGTTTCAATGTGTTAAACTTCCTCCTGTCTGTGGATCTTTAAACGCCTTTGCTGAATTAACACAGTGACAGAGGCCAGTTGTAGGGCCAGTTTCTCTAAATTTCCCCCGAGAAATCAACCGTCAATCCTATTTAAATCCCACTCCCAGTTGCGCTGTGGCAAAGTTTTAGTCACAAGCAGAGACAGATCGCAGCTTTTGTCACCTCTGGAGGGGGTCAATGAAATTAAAACACCCTGTGGTGCTTAGTCTGACCTCAATCTGTCACTGCAACTTGGAAAGGGAGAAAGGCAAGGAGACAGATGTAGAGAAAGACAAAAAGAGAGGGATTGTTTAGAAGGAGTGAAGGGAGATCCTTTCTGATCCTAGTGGACAGGAGAGATGTGAAGATGGGGAGGAACGAAGGTGAGGTGACAGAGGGGGATCAAAGGATCAGCAAAGATAGGAGAGAGAAGAGCAAGGATAAAGGCAAGAGTAAAAGACCCTATGATTGAGATAGACGATAAGGAATCCTTTTAAAGGTCCCA
The DNA here is from genome assembly GCF_013103735.1 of Etheostoma cragini. NCBI lineage: Eukaryota > Metazoa > Chordata > Actinopteri > Perciformes > Percidae > Etheostoma > Etheostoma cragini. The sequence continues at coordinate 10,617,063 of NC_048427.1, read as the reverse complement.
TGACATGGTGTTCTTTGTGGTCCCCTAATACTGTACCTAAAGTATCTTTCCCTTTCAGCCTTGGTACAGAATTACAGCCACTAGAGCCAGTCCCACAATGAGCTTTTCTTAGTATGTGCCATTTCTGAGTGTGTAACTTTTGAGGAGAGCCCATCTGAGCTTTCATTTTCTCAAAGGCAGAGCAGGATACGCAGGGCTCGGTTTACACCTATTACCATTTCTAACCCCTGGGGGACCATAGGCAGGCTGGGGGAACGCATATTAATGTTAGAAAACCTCATAAAGTGAAATTTTCATGCCATGGGACCTTTCACAGCAAGAGTCTGCTTTCCTGAAAAGAAACAGGAAGTGAAGGAGACAGGAATAGCGAGACATAAAGCAAATATTTACCGGAGTGTTTTGCGGTACATATCTTCCTCGGTGATTCCACAGTAGGTGAGCGTCTCATTCCACACAGGGTTCAGCGTGTTGCGAACGGTCTTGGTTTTCAGTTTATTGGCCTATGCATCACAGCGGAGAGGTGAGGAAAGCAATAATCTCAAAGCAAACGACCTCAGCAGGACAACAAGTTCTTACTGACTGCAAGGTCTTTTGGTCTGCACTTGCACTTTAATGATAGCTAAACTAAGGCAAAAAATTAAACAGGTTACTGAAGTTCCCCTTCAATTGTAGAAACACACAGGGACTAACCCATGTCCTGATCATAAAGTCCTACCTTGCAAGCTCCCGGCAGCAGGTGCAGCTTGACATAAGGATCAGCCAAACCATTGAAATCCATTGGCTTCAGACCCTAATAGAGACACAGAGAGAAGATATAAGGGAGAGCCATGAAATACTGAAATGTTTACCAGACAGAGGTGAGGAGTTCATTAACAAACTGAATCTAAAGCACAGCGGTAGAAAGGAGAAGGGGGAATTTTTATTTTATTTCGACAGATAGCCTCAGTTGGCTACTTTGTAGTGCAAAGGCTACCCATATACTACCCATTTAAAAAAATACTCCTTATTTTAAAACCTAAACATTAAGGAGCATCTAAAATTCTCTGCCACACACTAATGAAGGTAATACATTTATGTTGATTAACTTCAGATTTTTTTTTTTTTTTTTCTCTCTCAAATTAGTGAAACAAAACGCTTTCAGCTTTCTGCTTTCTGCTTTAAGAATTGTGGAATTGTAGATTGAATGTCCAGCAAGACAGGCTCTTATCTTGAATTAGAGTGATTATGCCCCGTACCAACCTTTCAGCAGCAGTTTAATGGAGCTGTATATGAAAAAGAAACAAGACTAATAGAGTCCACCGCCGTGCTAGCGGCTCTGTGAGCATGACTAAGAATAGGAGTTTTTTTTTTATTATTTAAAGAAAAAAAATGTGACAGAAAAATGACTGCAACAGCATTTTGCTATAACTGGGTGAACACAAAAAATATGACCGATACAAAATTAAATGGTGTGTTGGCTCCAGTGCAGTTATCAGGGAAAAGTATTTACCTTTGCTCTCAGAACTATGCAGTGTAATGAGCTGGTGGCTCTCTCATACAGTAGGTCAAACTCTAACGTCCCCAAGGAGGCTGGAACACAGATGATAAAAATGTTTTACAAATTTGTCACTTTGCTAATTGCTTTTCAGCTGATGACTCTATTACAGAGAAGTATGGCAGAAATAAATACAAACATGGACTATCAGGAAAAACTGTCAAGCCTTGCCTGATTGAAGACAATCAAGAACACTTTCACACTGAGAGTTAGATGATAAGATTGATACCAACTCTCTCTGAAAGTCAACAAAGTCTCTTTGGTAAACATCAGGCTACAGCCAGCAGCTGGTTAGCTTAGCTTTAGATAGACTGGAAACTGCTACCATGGCTTGTCTAAGGTTGCATTCACACAAAGTCAGCTGTCAACGGCAGTCTGCCAATTCATTAGAATGTGGGTAGTGCGTTTAGTTGTCTCGCTTTGCCAGACCTTCCTTCACAGTGCTTCGGCTTCGGTTCTGGCTAGGCCACACATCATCACGGGATGGGGGAGGAACGTGCTCTCTTTTTATTTGCATGGCTTTAAACCAATCACACATCGCTAAGTGCCACAAGGAGCCTCGGTGCCCGCTGCAGAATAGCCTCGGGAAGGAACTTGTTTTGGTGCAACGTGTATGTTCAAAAGTGGACTGGATTTCCTCCAACTGCGGAACGGCTGCGGATTGGCTACGCTGCGTGTCGGCTCTGTGCTCCACCGTCCTTTGATATGCACCAGGTCGGATTTGTTGCGGAACGGCTGCAGCCATGAATGACAGCTGAAGGACCCACGAAATCTCGCAAATACAAGTATGATCACATGATATAACAGAATGTAGTTTCTATAAACAGAACCACAAAACCTCTGACCTGTTGACTTCAAACCTGTCTCCGCCCGTTATGACATTTTCAAGGTGTAGTGCAGGGATATATGATCCGCCGTAAGCGCGGTGTATTTTATTTTGGAAATTAACCGATTGTTTTATTTGTTTCTGTTTGACTTCCTGTCCCATACTATCAGCCGTGTGCTGAATTGCCCCGGAGCTCTCCAGCGTATAGAAACTCTGCATATGGCTCCGGAGGGCTGCTGATCACTGGCGTGGGGATGTAGCTGTTCTGCAGTCAGTGAAAATACACACATTGACTTTGATGGCAACCTATTGATTCCACTGCTGTTCCGGAGCAGAGCCGCAGCTGTTCCGTAGTTGGTGGAAATCAGGGGTTAGTCATGCAACAGAAAACTCAGATTGGACAGATAGTCTAGCTACTGTAGCTGTCTAGATTCACCCTGCACAGATCTGAAGAGCAGTTAACCAAAGTCCTGTTGAATCCACCGGAGCTTCAAATTCAAAGAAAGCTTAAGGTAATAGACATTCGGCCGAATAGAAGGACACACAGCGGACCGCTGCAAACTTTAGTTAAAAACTCCAATAAGACACATGCTCGGTATTGATGTCCAAACAATGCTTTTAAAAACCAGAATAATACCGGCATGTCCCACGTCCTAATCGGAAGAAGGCCTTATTCGGAATACCTAAACAAAATATGTTTTTTACACAACATGTATCAAATTCTTTGAATCATTCTCAGCCATTTTATTTGTCCCAAATCCACATAAGTGTTGAGGTAATTTCTATTCTCAAGCAGCTTTAGAGAAGGCTGTTACTTTCAGGTGACTTACTGTTATCATCGCTGTCACAGCTGTCAATCTCGATGGAGGTGTCCATGCTGCTCATGGCTGACAGTGAGCCCCCTCCCACTGCTGCCCCCGGTAACAACAGGCTGCTCCTGCCTCTTTCTCCGGTGGCTCCCCCACCTTGGCCCGCGCTGCTAGGGCTGAGGGCGGTGGGAGCTGCTACCTGATTGGGCGAGAGTGGCTCGGAGAAAGAGGAAGTGGGTGACAGGCGGGGGAAGTAGGCAGAGATTTGACGGATGGGGCGGATGGGGCCCGGGCATACATCGATGGCCATGTGCTCCTGGATGGAGATGCCTAAACGTTTTCCTTTTCGCACAGTCATAGGGCTGCAGGGAAAGACACAGGGATAGCTGGAGGAAGAGTTAAATCACACTTTTCTGCAAAACAATAATTGAAATTTCAGGATGTATTCAGCCGAAGAAAGAGTGAAAACCTTGATCAGCAGCTATAAGCTGTTCCAAAATTCACCTCTGCTCTTCCAAGCAAAACAAGGTGAGCAAGGTTTGTACGATGATTGGTGATGAATCAGGTCATGTGTCTAGCCATCACTAGATATCACACCTAATAGGCTCTGAGTTTTTCATTTTCCATATAGTCAAGAAGAACTTGTGATTAGGAAGTATTTATCCCAAACTGCTCTGGCTCTGAAACCTCCTTTAACGTAATTAGCACTTTGAAAAAAATACTTTTCTCATAAAATGACAAAATTCAGCAGAGGATGTGCACAAATTTGCATTTCAATAAAATCCATCTGAATAATCCCAAACCTATTAGGGAGGATAAAGGATAACAGACAACAGAGAATCCTAATTATCCTCGATGAAGTGTGTGTGTGTGTGTGTGTGTGTGTGTGTGTGTGTGTGTGTGTGTGTGTGTGTGTGTGTGTGTGTGTGTGTGTGTGTGTGTGTGTGTGTGTGTGTGTGTGTGTGTGTGTGTGTGTGTGTGTGTGTGTGTGTGTGTGTGTGTGTGTGTGTGTGAGAGCCGCAGAGGCACACATACACATCTTAAGTGCTAAACAATCCACCACAGACAGGCAGGTAATTACTGGATGAAGTCATTACAAGCTGGAAAGCTCTTCACTATAGACTGATAGGGAAGGGGAAGAATCCTGTTGATTATGTAAAGTTGTGATAGCAGGGAGTGCAGTTGACCACAAGGCTGATGTGTCTGCTTTATTCCCGAAATAAAAAACGGGGGTGGATTTTAAATATCTCACAGCTTTTGTTTTCTAAAGACACCAGGCCTTGAGGGGGCGTTCTGTCCTCAATACTGTGCAAACCCCCCTCTGGACTACGTTCTGCTCTCTCTGCATTAATCGATTGAAACTAAGAAGTGAAAATTTGCACAGTGAGTATTTCCCCTTCCTCTTTGTTGTCTGTGAGTTGAATGTCTTTGTTTACACAGTTTAGAAATTTCATTGGAAGAATCACAGGACCGCTAAACAGATACAGGTAAATAAATAGTAAGGAATAATGGTCATATTGACTTTATTCTTGGGACTGAAATTATTCCCTACAAAAAGAAGTGGAAAGTAAGGAATAAGTATTTTAACTATCCTTATGTAAGCGCCAAAGGTGGTTTGGGCATCTGATCAGGAGGCCTTCTGGGCGCCTTTTTGTTAGAGGTTTTCCGGGCACATCCAACTTGTAAAATGCCTTGAGGTAGAACCAGATCTCCTGCTCAAGAGATTATATATCTCATCTGGCCTGGGATGCCCCAAGGTTTCCCAGGAAGAGCTGAAAAAAAACATTGCTTAGGAGAGGCGGATGTCTTGATTACTTTGCTTTGCATGGGATTGTTGAACGTCAAAATTTAACGTTACCTGAAAACAGCCTGTAGCTTTTATTTTTAGCATTTTTATTTAAGACTTTTCAGTCACTATCGCCACTACGGTCAGAAACATTGTGCCAAAATATGAACAAGGTTACCTGAAACCGGTGATTTAACTTCACCACACAGTTTAACATCAAACCAAAGTGCTCAGTAAATGTTTTTCATTTAGGTTATGAGCAGTATGCAGCCCACTAACCTAGAAAAATATTTTAAAACAGTAGCTAACGTTAATACAGCTGCAGGAATACAGCGTCTCCTGCAGCGGGGAGGCAGAGGGACTGCAGCTTTTGCTAAATTTAGCTTCTTGTCTCATCTGGGGTCTGATGAACAGTAAATTCATCAAATTTAGTGTCTGAAATGCTATTTCCAATTAACTGTAGCTGTTATATTTTACAGGACCAGTGTGAGTTGGAGCGGATTTCATGTTGCAGCTTTCATTGCTGTTTGTCACTTTGCCTAAGATTGAGTGACAAGTAGTACTCGCCCTGTTGTTTATTGTTTGCCATGTATTTGCAAGTGATGACGTCCTGTCACTGGAGGGAGAGCGGATGACAGTTCGCTTGAGTTCAGTAGAGCAGGGGGCTCTGCAGAGTTGTGTGATTACGACTTTATGACTTTTTATATACAGTTGAAGAAGCGGTGCGCGGTGTACATGGCAAAAAAAAAACTGTTGTGCATCTGGCCCATGCCATGGTGGCAGAAATGTTACCGTGGCGGGCCGCCATCAACGCATCAACATAGAAGAAACACTGGTTACTGTGTCGGCCAAAACGATTTACACTGCGTGGATTCAAGAAACTAGATATAACATGGATTTTCTTACCTTTGAACAGAGCCAAGCTGTTTCCCCTTGTTTCAAGTCTTTATGTGAAGCTAAGCCTAATATTTATCGCACAGACATGAGAGGGGTATCAGGCTTCTCAGAATGTTGAACTACTTCATTATGAATGCAGTTTTGCTCCTCTAATGGCTATATCAATACTAGAATTCAGGGCTGGGACAATATCCCTCTAGCTGGATTTGATTATTTCACAATACATGAGTGCAGATTTGATTTGTACTGCAATTTTCATTTTCTTTAATTCCAGAAGTATTTTAATTTGATTGTATTGAGTATTGTGATATTCTTTTCCCTCTTTAACAAAACAAAAGTTGAATAATACACTTCTACAGAGGCTTCTAGTCTGTTTGTTCTAAGAAGAATGCACATCACATGTCAGTCAGTCTGACTTTTATTTCATTTGTAAAAAAGTATTTTCTGCATTTTCTGCTTTTAGCCTGTTTTGCTGGAACCAGATATGATGTAGTCACTGTCAGCGGCACTGTATAAACAGAAAAAATATTTAGGTGAATCATTAGTTTAAAAAAATAAATCACGATAACCATGCCATAATTATTTCTCATTGGCTGCTTACTTTTAGTTTTTGGGGGTCAAGACCACAAACAGATTCTTTTCAGACCCTTAAGTTGCCAGGATAAAGTCAAAAAGGAACAATGGCGCCCTGGCAGAAAGTGGTCATGTATGGTCTAGTCTCTCTGCTGCGAGTACAGCAGTGGCTGACACACACCACAGCTTATCCAGCTTTTCCTCGTCTGAAGATGACACAAACTTCTGAAACGCGCTGCAGAGTGCCAGTGTGCAAACTTCTTACACTCAAAGGCTAAAAGGACTTTGACAGACCCCTGGCTCGGGAGTGGAACATGATGGATATCTTGCTTTTCGAAAATCATCTGCCATTTTGGTGCCGCTAAGGACCACAATGGGAACAATGGTGACTTCAACAGCCCGTCAGAGTTCATTGCTGCTCAATTAAGTGGCGCAGAGATAACGTCAGAGCTCCCGCACTTGAGGACAAGACCCTGATTCTCGTTACAACCACCACAGCTTTTTAAATTGCTTATCTCAGCTCCAGTTAATCATTTCAGTCTGGCACAACAATAAAACAGCACCGAAATAATCTCAAACTGAGCAGAAGATTGCACAACATTAAGAAGAAGGAGAAGGTGAAAACAAGTTAATGAAACGGTGTGAAGATGATGTCCAGAATTGATAAAAAAAATGAATTGACTTCAGTAGATAATGATTGTTTTTATGAGTAATATAGAACTCAAAGCACAGACACACACGTACGTACGCACGCACAATTACATTTACAAAGGCATGCCATCAAACAAAATGCAGATAGACTTCCCTCAGATCATTAATTCATCTCTCTCTCCACACACACACACACACACTCGCACTATGCTGCTGTTGCAGGCTTGTGAGCGAGTGTCTGTTGATATAATGTGCACAGTCAGTTGCCTGGCAGTCCTGGCCGTAAGCTGGAGCTGCTGAGCACCACCAGCACTCGTTCAGTCGGGAGGCCTGGTGGCTTCCAGCTCACAGGGAAGCAGAAGCTCACAGGGAGCTCATGATTGATCGCTCTCATGCTGCCAGCTGGAAACTCTCTCTCATCTTCTCTTTTCATCATCACCTTGCTGCTCTCACACATTTGAAATAATAGGGTACAGATTTCACCTCATACTTCGCAGGTTGTTTCGTGTGCTAATGCTTGTTTACATACAACTCTTAGCCTTTGAGCACATAGTTTAACTACTTTACATATTCCTATAAGCCACAATATAATAACAGCCCAACTTGTCAGCTACATGCAGTAGCCCTGTGGCTGCTTGTTATGCAACCACATACAGTTCAGTGTTTAACGCATGGTCCCCTTGTACATTATATTCCTTATGTTCCTTCCAGCTTCCAGAGGGAGGAAAGAAGCTGTGTGCCAGCAGTCAGGAATATCTTTGTGCAACATGCGACCTCCCCCATTCTTCTTTTAGCTCCTTCACTTTAAATTAGAGTCATATCACAGGCATAGATGCTCCCTCCCTCAACCCCCATCCTCTACCTTTTCATCTCCACCTTTAAAATGTACCTCTTCTCTTCTTCCCCATGTTTATCTCTGCCATTATCTCACTGTCAGACTTTCTCAGACACCATTATTCCACCTGTAGGTATGTGATAATCTCTCCCCTCCCTCTCTCTCTCTGGTTTTCTTCTTATTCTCTTGTGTCCTACATACAACGGACCCTTCCGGCGGGCTCCATTCACCTTAAAATAACAAGCTGCTGGCTGACAGGCAAATAGTACCTCACGCTGTAGCCACTCATTATAGCTTAACAGTCAGCACATCACTTATAGCTAACCACAGTGACAGTGAGCCCTTGTCAATTAAAGCCCAGTTATTTTCAGGCAGCCAGGGATGCGTAAACTTTAGTGTGTGTGTGTGTGAGTGAAAATGTGTGGGTCCCATGTGAAAGTGTGTTGGAAGGTGTGAAAGAAAAGTGAAGGAGCAGATAAAGAGATACAGAAACAGACTGCCACAGGTTGCACCTCTCTGCTGTGATGATGCTGCTGATGATGCTGATGAAGAATAAATGTGTGCGTCTCTCAGCTTGCTGCAAACTGCATTTGCTTTTATTATCTCATGCAGAGTTAACAAGAAAAAACATACATGAAGCAAACATAGTGAAGCAATAATGATGACAATGGATAAGGAAAAGAAAACAATTTTTTTAAAGACGAGGTTTGAAACATAAAGGGGAATTTCATACTAAGATAGGGAGAGGGGGGAAATACATACATCACAAAAGTAATTGATTCAACCTGCTTGCATTTCAGAATAAAATAATAAAAATGTTCCCTTACCTCACTGATAGCGCAAGTGTAAAACTCCTCATAGAAAAAGAGGGGATTCCAGTGCGAAGAGGAGAAGCAGACTAACTAACAGGTGGCGGACAGAGGAGCAGAAACTAGAGAAGGAAAGAGGAGGGGGGAGACAAAGAGAGAGGGAGAGAGAGTGAGCTCTACGTATATCATTATAAATTAAATGACGAGTAGTTCAAGATCATATTAAATGAGGAGCAGGAGGGGGCAGCATGCTGGAGGAGAGAGGGAGAGAAAGAGAGGGAAATGTATTACTTGACAGTCTGGTGTGCATGTGACTGTTTCGCCTCACTCCCTCCTGCATCCCCCTCAACATTACCCTACACACACACACACACACACACACATTTTTGTCACTTGGGAGGACATTGCATTGACTTGCATTCATTCCTTTGTGACCTATAATAACCCTAAAGGGCAGATTTATCTAAATGTCAACACATCTTACAAAAAGAGCAAGACAGATAATGGATTTAGCCACTGATCTTGGTACGGTACAACAAAGAAGGAAGGGATACCTGGTTTACATTCTCACCAACAATCTTCGGTTCTAGCCATATCCAACGACCAACATCGCACTGTTCTTGATAGGCCCAGAGCCTTGGGTACCTACCATTAAATGTCAAATGATATGTATGTATTTTCGGTATCCCTAGCAACCTCCTCCCCCCAAAGTTACTAGTTACACATTTGCATATGATTTTTGCCAGACTTCGGTATTATTGAGATTACAACTGTACGCATGCTGACAGTCATCGATTGCGACCTTATTATATAATTATATAAAATTGTAAGAAAATTAGTCATTTCATCTGGGAAACATTTATAGAACTCCATACTGAATCCATCTTCCCCTGATGTGTTACCCTGAAATATACAACTTATTCCATTTTTTTTATTTCTGTTTCAGCAACTATCCAAAATTGACATCTTGTCTAGCAGTTTGGCAGCCCCTTGAGACCTCAAACACACGTTTTTATGTTTGTCTTAATGTGCAAAATAAATAAGGTGCGATGTGTCAGTGTTTTATTTTCAATTTTGGAAACAGCCAGACAAAACCAGTCTTCCTTCTTCTTCCATACTTTACGCTATACTAAGCTAATCATCTCCTGAGTCCCCATAATGTGAGCAATACAAATGTACACACGGACAGCAGCTTATTAAATGCAAGCTTTATTTTATATTTTAATTGGGTAACAAAAAAGACATCTTATTACATTTTTCCATCTTTCTGTCCGTGTTAATTCTAAACTAATCTACCATGTCTAAATCTGTCTTTCTTTTCTCAAACACAGTCTCTTCAGTCTTAGTTCCTCCATATAATTAAGCTAATGGTTCTTGAGTCAGTGATGGACAAGGGGAAACATGCTATTTCCCCCTTGCATCCATTGAAGGGACAAATTGGTGTTCTCTCCGTGTCCCTGTCTTTTTATCTCACTCTCTTTTAGTTTTGAGTCCACACTCTCTAAAACTCTGTCTATCAAAAAGAGAAGCCAAGAAGCTGTCACACAGCACGCAGGCTGTTGAATAGACTTACTACTGCTTTTTTGTGTTATCTTCAAAAAATGCCTGATGTCTTTGTTCAGCAATGTTCTTCATGTCTCTCTCCTTTCTAATCTCATGCCCCTCTCCAGTTCTGTCTTTCTTTTTCTGTCTCTTCACACACACACACACACACACACACACACACACACACACGCACACACACACACAAAAAGTGTTTTGGTCCCATTAAATTGATGCCCTGGCACAGACGTGCATGAATGCATTAACATGGCAATATAACGCATAAGCCTCCAGAGAAGGATGACTCCCACTCCTTCATGCAAACAGCTCATGTCACACACACACACACACACACACACACACACACACTCTCTCTGCAATGTAGAGCCAACTCTGTTAAAAGACCCTCATAAAAAACCTTATATCACCTTTTTGGGCTATATGCCACTTCCCTTCCTCCCTCCTCCTCGTCGTCATATCTCTACTCTCCTGTCTCCTGTTTAAGAGGACTGAAAATCTCATTATACATGCATAGTAGTTACATGCTCTCTCCACACCAATTATGTCAGGGACATACATGGGTGCTAATGCTTCAGTGAAAACAGCTGACCACAACAGAGTCCACAATTGCTCTGGCAAGAACAAATGACATCAGCAAACCAGTGTGCCCTTGTTACACACAGATGACAAATAAAGACACAAATGGTTTCTCTAACCAATTATAAAATAGAACTCACAATTAGACTTAGACAATTAGACAATTAGCCAATTTTATGCAGATTTCTCTACACCTTCATTTTGTCATACTTGTAGCCTACTATTTTTTTTTATATGTTGGTTGAGGACCCTGCACATATTCGGAATGTATTGCTTCATTTTCTTTATTTATTCAACATCTCTGTAATTGCGCAACAGTAGTCAGCATGTTAATTTTCAACTGCATTTCTTTGGCAAGATGTTCTTAATCCAATGAACAGCTTTAATATACAAACCTATATTAAGCCACTTAAAAGACAACAATAGCAAGGCAAACAAGCATGCTCAAGATGGTGCACAAATCACACAGAACAACAGGAGGTACTGATGCAATGACGTAACACTAACATCAACTATTTGGTGTAGCCATGCAAAGCTGTCTGAAGCAACAGGGCACAAATGAGCAATACTGTTTATTTGGCACATATTGGCCATGCATACAAATGCCATACAAAGCCAAAACACAAAAACTAAATTCAATTTAAAACCAGAATTAGACCTTTCGACATCTAATGCATACAAATTATTCTACAGTACACAATGTGTAATTATGTATGAAAACTAAGAAAAACAGAGGTGAAACAGCTGATAATGTATCTTAAGCTGAAGCTAATTTACCCACTTGAAAAAAAAAATCATGCTCAAACATCTTGGTAATCTTACCACATAAATAAGGCAGTAACTAAATCAAATCAAAACGGAGCAAAATGAAACACCAAATAAGAAAGTCTTGCTAAAAGCTAAGTAGCCTAGTAGTAGTGTGGAGGACCACAAGAGTCACGGAAATAGTAATAAAACTTTTCATTAATAACTGATTGTACAATAAAAAATAGACATTTATACATTAGTTTACAATGCAGGCTATTTGAATTTATAATTAATACATAAACTGTATTACAAAGAAATTCTTTTTTGATATTTTAATGAGCAATAAAAGGAACAATTATACAAAATAATTCACAAACAAGACATTAACCCATCAATGAATTCTAATTAAAAGGGATGATTTTACTGTTTATCAGACCACAAATGAGAGAAGCTAGGGCACCCCGCGGTCCCTCTGCCTTACTCCTCGCCGCTGGGAGACCCCGCCGGGGAGTGAGGCAGAGTGACCTACCCAGCGCTGCCACTGGCCAACAGCCACAAGCGCTGTTCACTTGCCTCATTTTCTGTAAACAGTGTAGCATAAAAGCATGGTGGAGTTTGCAAACTAGTGGCTTACAATGTAATCTAGTTAACGTGATGCTTTGGCCACACACTCTACTGAAGTCACATAAAAGCGTGGTGTAATTCGCAAACCAGCTAGCTGACCGGTCAGCTGCTAAATGAGTAAAATTTAACAACATTCTAGTCACAGCATGTAGAAGTTGCCGTGGATTGCCAGGTGATAGCCAATCAGAAAAAGCTTGTTACATGCCATGGCTAATTAGGGGTCCAAGCCTGAGGCTGCTAACTGCTGTAGCGAAGCTACGCAGTTCACACAGCAGTATGCCATTGTTAGGACTGGTCTAGAACCCTGCAAGGATCTTGGACAAAAAAAACTCCACCACCAGGTGGAGCTATAGCAGAGATACTTGTTTGGCCATGGAACTCCCAAACTGTACATTGCACATTAAAAGTACACATATCCATGCATTCCCTGAATTCAGCTGAATCTCCTGATCTAGGCCATGCCCATTTCCGCCTAGACGTTTATGCGTGAAAAATTGCAATTTGTCAAAAATCTACTTTTGCTATCTACCATGCGACCAATCTGCACGATCCTTGGTACGTAGTATTGCTTGACCAACCTGACAAAACTGTATCAAAGGAATTTTTATTTTTGTATTCGCATCAGCGGCGACCGGCGCAATAAGGATGGGACCCCATCATAACTGCTTGCAGTTCTAGTTTGCATTGTTTTACCTCGTTTTACCAGTGTAAAGGCAAGTTCAAATCGCTATCAGGTGAACGAAAAGCAGCAGGGTAAGAGCAATGCAAATAGGAAAGGATTTGCCCGCTTAAATTAGTATTTCATTTGGAAATCATTTTTTACACTCTATATTTCCCATTATCAAAAAATAAATTACTTTGTAACTAAGTACAATTTCTATATTCATAAATTAATTTGTAAATGTAGAATCAATGGGCCTCTTTTTATTATTATTAATATAATAAAGTAGTACATTTTATATTATAATTATTATGTTTGTATTATAATCATTTATATTGTTATAATATTGTTATGTATTAATTAATGAAATGTTTTATTACTATTTCTGTGACTGTTGTGGTCCTCCATAGAGTAGCCACAATTGCCTGTCTGAAGAATTCACATGATTTAATGTGACTAAGCCACATTTTATTAACATATTTAAAATCTGTGCATTTAATTAAAGATGAATCTATTAAACTACCACATTAGTTCAAATGGACCAGAAAGCTAATGAAAAGACAAGAACATGTTTATATCTTGAAGATTCTGCATTTTCCCGGTGACATGTGACATGTATTAATAACCAGCAAAAAAGGCATATAATAATAATAATGATGATGATGATGATGATGATGATGATGATAATAATATTAATGTATACTTTATTAATCCCACAAGGGGAAATTACAATGTCTTCACTCTGTTGTTATTACACACAGTCCTGAATTACACACTCATTCTCAGTAACTATACATGCACTAAATGGAGAGATGTCAGAGTGAGGGGGCTGCTCATGGAAAGGCTCCTCTAATAATAAAATAATGCCAAACAGAGGCAAGCACAATAAAAGAAAAAATCTGAGAACTTCAAGGTCCTCTTTTCTCTGACTCTCAGCCATAGGACTGCGAGGTTATTGTGTACCAATTGGAAAGAAAAAGACTGGAGCTCATCACAGCACTCTACTACTCTGCTCTTTCAGCATTTTCCATCATTGAGATGACCTATTTTGATGTATGGGATGAGTCACTGGCCCACAAACGTGTGAAATGGAAATACTGCGCCTTTTATATTAGAAATGGAAGAGCCTGATTGCAACATTGTGTAAAGAAATACAGGAGCTGCTGTGATGCCAGGAGAGTGGCAGATAGGATGGGAAACTGCATCCAAATAACAAAGTTTAAAGTTGTAGAAGAGTGTTTGAAAAAGTAGGTGAGAATATACAGTGTTAGGATTGATTATAGTTTTTGCAGAACCCCTTGCAGAAATCATTAATTTCTAATGAGAATGCAGACATTTCCCAACCAAATATTTTTTGGAGAATGTCAGCGGTATCCTATCTGGTCCAGGTGATTAATACCATTTATCCTAACACTTAACACACTTTCTATCAATTGAGACAATTAATGTGTTAGAAGTTGAAGGACAAACAGCAGATAATTCACTGTGTGTTCCTGATTACTTAAGGAACTGTCCTCGAAGGGTTTGTTCCTTTCATCTAATGACTTGATGATCCATAAATATCCAGAGCACACGCTCAAGGCAAACAATATAAGCGCTTTTATTATATAACTTAATAAGTCCAGTCAAGAGAGTGTGAAACAATAAATGAAACTGCACAAAGTTTTAACGTCTAAGCCAGCCTCCTCTGATATTACTGCATATAGGATGGGCCTGGACTCACTGCAAATCCTCCTGGGTGTTTTACCTTTTCTGTTTTTCCAACTCATCTCCTATAGAACTATACGTCTAGAGCTAGAGAGTCTCTTACTAAAGCAGACATTATTCATCCACTCATGCAGGTGTCAGTTGATTTGATGGAAGGAAACGTATCTTAAAGCAGTTTCATTTAAAGTTGTTTTCTAAAGGAACTCATGTTACATGATGGCAAACAGACACTGAAGAGATGTTTAACGGCGGAGTCATTCACCGAGCGGCTTTGGTTGCCAAATGGAGACAAGCTTCTGGAACAATCATGGACAGAGGACAGGTTTACATGAGTGCATGACTGACTGTGACATGTGCAGATGAGGGTGCAACAGCTTATTAACCCTGCAGCCCAGTGTTTAGATCCAGGCATGTTTGTGTGTCTGTTTACTTCCATTTGGTCTTGGTTAAGTGGTGTGTGTGCGTCTGTGTAAGTGTGTGGTATATTCATGTACTTAAAGCTGTGGCGGTACTAGCGCTGAAAGTTAATGCAATCATGTACAGTAATATCTTGTGTGCAAGAAAAGGACTTATTAGATGAAAGTGCTATATTGCAAAAATCAATATCATGGAGGTGCGTTATACACAAGCCTGCAGGCTCTTGACACATAATGTAAACTTTGTGGGGAAAAGCAGGAATGAACATAACTTCAGAGGTTATTTTAGCCTGCTAATGTTCTTACTTGAACAAAAGGAGGAAATTACTAAGGAAAGGCAGTGATTCAAGATTATTGCCATTGTCCATTGTCTCAGTGGACTGTAAATGTGTCTCACCTCCACAAATGACTCCAATCATTTATCAGTTGGACTAGTAGATGTAAATTGGTATCTATCACCATAACTGTGTTGTAAAAATACTACATGGAAACCAGATTTTCCGGGAAATGCTGATTTGGGATCAGTTTTTTTTGGATCCTGACCCAAAGGAGCGACAAGAGGAACAAGAGATACTTCGTACACTTTTTTTGTTTGCAAAAATATAAACTACAATAATTTAATTTTCCAGTGTTATGAACGAAGAAAACCCTTTTCTCTTTTACAGTGCTATTATTGTTATATAGTACGTTGCATACATTGATTGGGTACATTGAAATGCAAAATGGCTTGAAAGGACAATAGAAAATGAAGACTTCTTTTTGTCTGATGTTGGTTTGAAATCTTTCATAAAAAGGACTAATCAATGTTTTATTGGATATTTTGTACATAATGTGTTTTTCTGCCCAAAAGTGAAAATTAATTTTAAACCTTCAACCAAACACAAGGTTTATGAACTTTTCAGCAATGTGAAAATATGTCACCGCTGACCACAAGTATGCTAATGCCAGTATGTGTTAGGTTTGAGGACTTAAGTGGAAAAAATTACTCAAGGACACAAGACTTGGCTTTCTTTGGTAAAGGGGAATAAAGCTGAAATTCATTCAGCAGTCTTCCAAAACTTTCATTTCCTGCTTGGCCGTTTTATTAAGTGGGTGTTTAAAGAAAGTTGATTTACATAATGGGTGTAGTAAATAGTTGTTTAACATAAATGTGGGCTAAAACATCATTGTTTTACCTAAAAGTGGGTTAGTACATCATATTATCTGCTATACTATTGGTCAAAGAGAAACTGGGTGTACTAAGCAAGTTTTAAAGTTAACACAGTTCACTGAAGTTTTAATAAAGAAACAATAGCTCATCCACACAGTCACAGCTGCAAATTAATCTTTTCTTACCCTACTGGCCAGACACAGGAGTGTCCGGCTCTCCTCGTCTCAGTGTTCTTCTTCATTTCTCAAGGTTTCAAAATATTCACATGATAACTTTTAAACAATAATACTTGTCCAGTTTTCATACAATATAACTTTGATCAGTCTCCACAGTATGGCATGTAAAATTAGTTTTACAGTCAGGTTTTACGGATTTTCCCTAACTATGTTGGCTGTGGGTTACATTATCTGACCAACTTGTTTTTATCTGGAGAATAAAAAATAATGCCTGAGTTCATGTTTAATAAATGGGATTTAAATGGACTCTGAGGAATTCAACAGATCTCAGTTTGAAGCGCTATTCAGAGGATGACATCTGATGAGATTAATTTTGTATGCAAATTCCAGACACACGTTAATACTGAATGGTGAGAGACAGGCTGCAGAGTAACATGCATGAAACAAATCCTTAATCATATCAAACCTGATTGATTAAACAATAAGAAAAGGTTATCTTGACATTAGATTTGCTGTTTTTTTCCTAATTATTTGTCCGCTTTCTGACATGACTCGGGGCTGCAATCTGCAAACCTGTTGACCTGTTTGAGAATGCAATGTTAATGAATTATGAATTTGAGGCGGAAAAAGAATCAGGGAGAGGTGGCAGAAAGAAGAAAACAGGGAAAGCAAAACAGAGAGGGAGCAAGGACATACATGGTTGGATGGGAATATGAAGAAGAGATGAGCTGTCAGATAAATGTTTATGAAGCCCAGAGTTGTCGTGATCATTTCAAAGAATTAAATTGTATTTTTTTAATCTCCTGAAATCTCTGAAAGACTGAATATAACAATAAGAGAGCCCTTCCCTAGAAAATAGTCAAATAATCTAGAAAATACATCACCGAGGAGGGTGATGTTATTCCGACTCTGTTGAGATATTGATTTCACATTTTAGGGACACCTCCTTCATTCTCACAGCACTTTTGAAACTCCTAAGGGATTCAGGATTTATTGGGAAACAATACCAGAGTGCTGTGCCTTTGTTGAGGAGAGACAAGTATTTAGTGTACTGTGAAACATTTTCTAATGCTCTTAAAAAATCACAGAATTAAGTCTGTTATATGACACCCAGTCAAGTGATGCCAGGAACATCAACTTCAAGACTGAGCTTTCATTATCCAGTAGTGTACTTATGCTTTCATAACAACATTTATAGGACAAATGTCTGAGCCAGACTGACATAAAAAACCTTTCTTCTAATAAATCAAGATTTACATCAGAATCCGAGGAAAGTTGAAAAGTCTGACAAAGTTTTTTGCTAGTTAGTTGGCAAAAAATTGTGTATATCTTGTTTGTTTAATCTCATATGTAATAGACAACTTCATATTTAATAGACAGATATGCTATCCTTTTTCTCTTCTAAATCTCGTAGAGAAACCAAATTTGTCTATTTCCAAAAATGTTTTAAAAAATTGCAGACACCTTGTAATCCATTTTGTTCCCATCCCCACTGTGAGGCCAAGTTTACAGTACTGTATAATGTCTGGAAGCTGCAGAGAAACAGGGCAATGGTGACACATCCACACACACTTATGTTGTCAACCATTACAGATTCTCTCACACACACACACACACACACACACACACACACACACACACACACACACACACACACACATACACACACACACACATGCACACACTCTCTGTCTCTCTCTCTCGTTCCATACTCACTCTGGTTGCATCTGCCCCCCATGCCCACACAAATTAATGCACACACACGCACGCACGTATACACGCATTGACACCCCCATAAACAGTGTTAAATCTGAAACATGAACAGCCCCAATTGTTATCTGCCAGCCAGTTGCCAGGCAACGCTGGTACTTCTAATAGCACTCGGGTATCATGGCCCGCCGCCATGTGGTGGGGGTTGACGGTGTGGATGGGGCTGCTGGGTGAGGAGATGTTGTCTTTTTTTTTTTTTTAGAGGTAGCCTCTCGGATGGAGAACGACGGTGGTTGCTCCAACTGATGAGCCTTTTTAGCTCTTGCTTCAACAACCAAACAATCTGTTTTAACCGTCATTGACCCAACACTTAGCCTTAATGTAATTTCTCACAAACAGTTCTACAAGAGGGGTTATAATGTTAGATGAGAGGCCCAACAACAGAGATAGATGACTAGATAGCCCTTGCATTTATTTTTCCAGTATGTTCTGGCAGAAATACAGTTAGGAGAAGGGATGAGGGAATATTTTGAACCAAACTAGGGCTGCAACAGAAAGCAACTTGTTTTTTTATTTTTTTCAGATATGACCATAGAATGACATGACAGGGTCATTATAAAAAGCGCACATCACATAGCACTGACAATAAAATTGAATAAAAAGAATGGCAGCAGCACAGTGCCTATGTCTGGGAATGCCTAATAATCAACCTTGTCATCTTTAAAAGCAAAAAGTTATCTGGGTCCAGCACCCAAATGTAAAAAATCTCTGGTCTTCTAACAATTATTTTTATTATCAATTCATCTCCATATTTATTTTCTTGAATAATAAATTAATAATTTGTTCTACAAATGCCAGAAAAATGAGAGAAGAGAGAGATTTTTTATTTTATTTTAGTTTAACATCACATTTGACAAAGAAAACATTGAATCGCTACAAATACCTTTAACTTCCATCTGGTAAAGAAAAAACTGAAGAAACTGAAACAGATAATAACAGTTGCTTGCTCTGGAGGAGACTACTAGAACTGTTGGGTCCTTGTAAATTCTGGAGTGTGGTCTATCTGTGTCTTGAGATAACTCTTGTTATGAATTGATACTATAAATAAAATTGAATTGAATCCTCACAATGGAAGCTGGAGTTTTGCATTAAAAGTGGCTTAAACAATTAATTATCAGAAAAGAAGAAAAAAAAAGAAAAAGCTCTACTAAATCTACTTATTAATCCATTCATTCAAACCTTTATTTAACCAGGAAAAAAACTCATTGAGATTAAAAATCTCTTTTACAAGAGTGTCATGGCAAGTGGCAGCAACACGGTTTCAAAAAGACACAGAGACACTTACAGGTAAATACATAAACACACTTTCACTCATATTCAAACAACAATGTCATCATAAAAAACCTGGGTCCTCAATTAATTTAAAAACAGTGACATACAGACTGTTTTTCTACCAGTTCCTTTAAAAAGCCTTTAAAAGAATAAAATGAGACCAAGTCCTTCAACTGGAGTTCATTCTGAAGCTCATTCCATGCAGATGGTGCTGCAAAATTAAAAGCCTTTTTGCCAAAGTCAGTGCGGGCTTTAGGGACTGTCAATAAAAACAGATCCTTTGAGCGCAGGTGATATTTCCCTGCAGATCTTGGAAGGATGTAAGTGTTCAGATAAGGAGGAAGAACAGCATTGCCTTATAAATTAAAAGAAGCCAGTGCGTCCAATGCCGAATGGATAGCGAAAACTACCCAACCCGAGAATACAGCAAACAGTGATGAGTGAGAGATTTTAAGTTTGTGATGAATCTCAAGGCTCCACGAAACACAGCGTCCAAAGCATGAAGACACTGGGAGGTCGAATACATGTATAAAATATCACCATAGTCCAAGACAGACAAGAATGTTGCATTTACAAGTTGTTTTTATGCTTCAAGTGATAAACAGGACTTGATTCTAAAGAAAAAAAACTAACTTCAATTTCAGTTTTTTCGACCAAATCTTGGACATGCAATGTAAAAGACATTGATTAGTCAATGGTAATACCCAAGTGTTTGTAATGTGACACTTCTTCAATTTCTGTACCAGGAAGTGTACAAATGGTTGGGACATTGTTTTTAGTTGATTTTCTCAGATTGAAAGTTATGATTGTAGTTTTTTTAAAGTTTAGTACCAATTTTAAAGTAGCCAGATTATGTTGCTAGATAATGAAAGCGGACTGTAAATTTGTGTGAACAGTGTCATCAGCACAGTAATGATAGTTTGCATTTTTTATAGTATTGCAGAGGTTGTTTTGACATATGATAAAAAGAAGAGGCCCAAGGATTGAGCCTTGAGACACCCCTTTTGAAATATTTAAGGAGGCAGTAGTGACTTGCACACATGTGTTGTCCCTGATAGGTAACTGTTGAACCATCCCACTGCTTGTTTTGATAGTCCAATAGAGGCGAGTCCTTGAAGGAGTATTTTATGGTCCACTGTGTCAAAAGCTAAACAGTGATCCACAGTGTTGTTTATTGTGCAAGGTCTTGAACAGGTCATTGACAACTTTTGAAACAGTTAGTCCTCTCTTGAGCAGGTTGCTACATATTTGAGGGAAAGGCTGTATATTACTAAATTGATAAATTAATGTTTTAGGAATTGTCAATGTTTACCGATGTCGATATCTCTGTATAGAAAACACATTTTTATGATAATCAAATCAGATTTTCAGAAGAAAAAAACTAAATATTTAAAACTATTTTTTTTTAGAAAGGATAAAGGATGTGCTGAATTTACACTATGAACAAGCCAACCCTGAGTATTCTCAATAAACACCTAACACAGTTGAGACCAAGTCACTGTTCTGTGAACATTTTACGACAGTTCGACACTCTAAAGTATAGTACTAGGCCTTAAATGGCCAAAGCCAAAAGTATTGAAAAAAGTATAATGTGAAAATGTAGCCAGGACAAACTGGACTGAACAGACACTGGCTTTTGCAGTCTTCTGAACTGTATGTACAGTAACTAAGTACTGTAACTGCCAAGTAGGGTTAGGCCTAACCCTTGGCCTTCCCGGGCTTTGAAAGCAGACGGATGTTGTGCTTAACAAACAGGAGCATTTCAGTTCTCTCTGTACCGATCCTATTCCTCTTTTAACTGACAACATTTGAAGCTGCGGAGAAGAGACATTCACTATCCACGCTTGTATATGGAGCTGACAGGTACTTGCGTGCCACTAGGGCAAGGGCAGGGAAGCGGGTCATGTTGCTTTACCAGTACTACAGCGGTTTCACGTTTCTGGAGATGGTGGGCTCACTCAGGTAACCATGCACCTAAAAGAAATATAGACGTGTATAAATACGGTGTACATCTTTGGCAAAGCCTCAGGAAATTATTATTCAACAATTGTATTCATGACACCAAATGAAATAAAATAACTGTTCGTTCAATTATCTTTTTTCTTTTCTTGTGAGGTCGAAATTCCAGAAGTTCAAGTAGTATGTAAGCCTAGTCATTTCAGTGTAGTAGTCAATTGTGAAAAAATAGTGATCAGGCTTTTGCAGTTGCAGCTGCCCAAGACTCTGGAACAAGTTACCCCCTGATATTTGCACTGTTATAGATGTAGCTCTTTTTAGGTCCAAACTCAAAACATATCTGTTCAGTTTGGCTTTTAAAACGTAGCAGTGGTGTGACAATTTCATTCTTTTGTTTCTCTGGGACCTTATCTGATTTTACTGTTTTCTATGTTCACTCTTTCTATTGCATGATGTGATTTTACTCATTCTGTTAAGCACTTTGGATACCTGCTGGTTGCTGTAAAGTGCTATATAAATAAATTTTGATTGATTGAATTGATAACGTTATTTCACAATCTATCCACAGTAGGGAGCACCTACTACCCCATCATTGTTCAGCCCAGTAGAGCCATTACAACCCTATTTTAGACAAGACAGACTATTGAGATGCACCCATGTTAGCCGTGGCTTGCATCAGCAAGCCAACAAGTTCAACAATTTTCATGAGATTTGACTGTCAATAAATGATCTGATCAAACGAAGAAATGTGAAATACTTAATTTGAATAAAAGACTATAAAAGATTATGTGATTCAAATAGTTTGGTAACCTAGCCAACCTGCCCGCTCGTTGGACCTGTTACCTTTTCATCCCGCTCCTTTTCCTCCAGAATTTCATCGAACATGTCCAGGAATGAATGCCCTTCACTTGGCGTACACATCCTCTTTTCTTGTGGTTCACCTTCCTCAGCATCTGGTGTAGGCCCATCTGTGGCACTGGCGCTGGTCATTGCTGACGCTGTCATCTTGTCCACTTCTGTCTCTAGCTTGCTTTTTGACACTTGCTTGAGATCTGTGTCAAAGTAGTGACCTTTGTATCTGGAGTACAGGATTGTTGCCAAGTAGTAGAGTTGCTCAGATAAAATGGTTTTGAATCTCTTGTTCATAGCTTCAAGCAGTGCAGACTTGGTTGTGTTGATCCCACTGTCTCGGCTATCTTGTTCAGAAAATGCTGGAGTGCCACAACAGACGGGATCACGTGAGCAGCTGTAGCTGGATGCGAGCTAATCTCTCCCATCAACTCTTCAAAGGGTGCCAGGAGGAACTCCAGATATCTGTTCTAAAACTGATGTCATTGACATTACTGTTGAGTAAATTGTGGACGTGGGTGGCTTCGATAACATGTAAGATAGGCAGGGCAACATCCACAAAGTCACAAAGACTTGGCTTGTCATAGCCCGCTCAGCAACCTTAAGCACCTCACTGAATCCTTTTGTCTTCTACACCTGAAAACGGTTGGTCATCAACAGCAATCATCTTTGTTATTGCCATGGTCAACGCCTTTTGCTTCAGGTAGTCCTTGTGGAATTTCTTGGTCTTTTCCAGTGCCTGTTCTATGGGGCTACTGATTGGTGCAGCGGCCGTAGCATTAGCAGCACCTTTTTTCCACTGCTTGTTAGCATTAGCTAATTTGTCATTGATCTTTGTAGTCTGAGAGATGCTGTTTTTTTCAGTGGGTGATCAAATTGGTTGTATTGAACGATTTTCCACAAACTCCCCTTCGCATCACCCGGCCCTCACAAACATTGCATACAGCATAGCGAGGATCCTCTTCAGACACTTTGAAGAATGACCGGACAGACGACATCGCTGCTCCCTCACCAAAGGCAAAGTCAAACTGATTTTTTGTCACCTCCAGCAACTGCTTTGGCACATTATGTGACGGGTAAATTTATAACACACCCGCCCCAAAACGCAATTCTTCTTCTTCGTCTTATTTTGGATTTTGGCAGTGTAGACGCTGTTAAGCGTATAAGCCGATAAAATATGTAAAAAACATATCATATCGGCCAATATTATATCGTCAGCCGATATATCATGCACCACTACTAATGGTCTTTTATCAATAAGCATCTATAACAGCATTGCTGTTTTCAAGCACAGTAAAACCAAATCTAACAATATAAATGACACAATAGTTGAAAGAGTACCTGTACATTTAATGGACAGATACGAGAATGGTAACTCATGGAACTCTAGATAAAAAGGAAAATGAGCTTATTTCCTATGAATGTCAAACTATTCCTTTAAATTCAAGTGTTTAAAAAAGTAAAGTGCTTATCATTTTTTCAGTTGTAGTTTTTCAGTCATATAGTGACAAAGACTGAAACTGTAGGCACCATCACAGTCTACCCAGGCATATCTGCACATGGACCATTTGCTCTTATTTCACGATTGTGCAGCTCTCCGGCTCCGCTCGCCATCAGCCTTTATGACTGCTGACAACTCATGTGACAAATAGCTTCTTCTGATACTTCAGCTCCAAATATGCACTTCCTCTTTGATGATAATCGTCTGGTAGCGAAGACTGACCGTGTGTGTCTGCCATGGGGAATCAGTCTGGCATCGGGATCCACCAGCTGCCAACATCAATCACCAAGTCGATTTCAAAACCACTGTGTGTTGTAGGGAAACCATGCCACCCTGTGGATGGAAGAGCTCCACAGCAGATATTGATGAGCAGAGCACAGGTTTTGCTAGTCTACACCTAAAGCAGGATCGAGGATCCCAAACCTGATTTTAATGCTGATTTGAAGTTTTGAATTGATTTTGATTTGAATTTATGAAGTTAATGCTTTATTGATCCCTAGAGGAGAAATCTGTTTTTACTTTTCTCTTTTCACTTTTAGGTCAGAGCACTGGGTTACATACAAGACAGCAGTGTCTTGCTCAAGGACGTGTTGCAGGATGGATGCTTGCTGACACTCCAGCTTGGAGCCAAGTCCTTTGTTGGACGAAGGTCTTCACACTCACATGGAAACCCTGCCAAACAAACTCCAATCCAAATGTGATTGTCTAAGTTTCTATGTCAAAACATGCAAAGATCTAGTTCCCAAAAGAGTATTAAGCAGAGATTGTCTCTGTGTGATTGGTACAACCTGCACTATGTTGAGATGTAGTTTATGGCTGTGATCAGTGAATGTCTTATGGTGTCTCTTTTAAAAGGGTTTATTATAAAGCAACTTAAAAGAAGGAGGTGTCCGCACTCTGCTAAGTCTCCCATACATTTATTGTGCTGCAACGTTTCGAGACCCAGCAGCGTCGAAATGTTGCTGCACAATAAAAGTATGGGAGAATTATCAGAGTGTGGGCACTTAGACTTCTCTTTATTGATCCTTTTGGGTTGACTCCTGCAAGGACATTGAAATTGCCAGCAGCGGTTTTCAGCAGCTTAGAAAAAGGGTCTAAAAATACAGTATAGAGATGCACCTCATTCTTTTAAGTTGTATGACCTCCTGTTGGCCCTGCATCTCGCTGGTGGGGATATGCACGCTACTGCTCTCTGTTTATTCTAAAGCAACACATTTGTGAGGTACTGTTATGTACACCATGGATTTCTTTCATCAACCTACAAATAGAGGTAAGCTATTCCACACACATGAGTCACCTGAGCGGGTATTATTCCCCCCAAACGTCCACGTGCCAAATTCCTTTGGCAACCTACTTATATACTTGTGGTTCTGACCTTATCTGTGTAATGACTAGCAGAGGGACAAGGCCTATTGGTCTCTGGAATCATTGAGATAATTGACATAATAAACCTCTTCAACATGGCTGACCTGAGTTTTTTTTTATTCTAATACTTAGACTTGGGTCTATGGTGTTAATGGACATAGTTACTCATAAGAAAATTAAGGATTATAAAAACATGATGGACTCTTCAGAAGAGGTAATTATCTTCATTTCACCACACAATCTTCTGAACATAGCCATACTGAGAAATACAGATGGAGTTGTGTGGAGCTGAGAGCCTTAATTAGCTTTGTAGCAACTCATTTGGCAATGACTTGAATGTAACGGAGGATTTATATAAAAAAGGTATGCACTAAAGCTTTAATCATCAAACTAGAGGTGCTGGAAATTGTTACCTTTGGAAAGACTAGCTGTTTCCCACTGTTTTCCGCCTTTATACTAAGCTATATGGCTGCTGGTTGTAGCTGCATTGAAAGCATTCAAACAGAGTTGTATCGATCTCATCATTTAACTCTTGTCAAATAAGTTCAAATAAGGAACTATGACTGAGGTTGTCAACTTGTTCTGTCTATATGAATGAATGGGGTTTATAAAACTTATTCCAAGGTTTTATATTTTCATTGTTCTTTTTTAATAATATAAGAATGGTGCACTATTGCTTCAAATAGTAACACAGATTAGATTTCTAAAATCAATGACATTAAGCCAGCAAGTTAAGATTTAGATAGATAGATAGCCTTTATTCTTAGACCATAAAAAATAAAAAAACTGCAACAAAAAAAAAGATACAGATACACAAGACAGACACCAGTTAAATAAGACAGCTATACCAGCAAAAACACTGAACCTCAGGCCAATCAGATGTGAAATGACAGAGTTACAAGAAGAATTCAAGCGAACAATACATTTATACATCAAATTCCTCAGTAAAGCACAGAATGTACTAACTCCTGCTTGACAGAACAATTCACTTGCACTACAGCACCTAGGTTTCCTTAGTCGAATGCGTAAGCAATCATTATAAGCAACCTGCAGCTTATTGAAGCTTGCCTTTTTAAACTTGACCCACAAGGGGGCAGTGTAAAATGCAGTGCAACATGCTTTAAAGAGGTTTATCTTGACAGTATCAGAACACCAGGAGAACTTCCTGCAAAGCATGTTAGCCTGCATATCAATATTTTAATTATTTTATTTTTTTAATTATATTTTAACTTTATATGTTAAGTCTTTACAGAGATTTTTTTTATATTGCAGACTTAACATCTTCAAAAGGATAATAAACAAAACTAGCTAAATTAAACTAGTCTTAGCAGACGCCAAAGAACTGGTTGCGACGAAGGTTGACTATGGCTTCTCCTCACGATGCCTGTGTCTTGGCCAACAAGTTGCACTTGAACAAACACGGGTAGGACTGATGTAGAGACGGTTTAGAAATGAGACGCCCCGACTCGTACTTTACTTCGTTTGTGTCACATGGGTTTCGCCACTGCTACGCCTTTTTAGGAGACTAGCGGCAGGTCCTTAGTGTATCGATTCCAATGGAAGAAGTGAACTTGAACACCAATTATGACCCATTGTCACCAAGGACCACTTTTTAACAATCCACATATTTCCTGAACTTTTTTTTTCAGATGGACTAATCAGGAGAAAATGAACTTTGTTTGAGACCTGTTTCTGTCTCAGAAACAAACTCTCACGAGATCTCACAACACGGATAAGCTAACGTCAAATTAAAAAACTAAACTAATTTTCACAATGCTAAATATGGCTTTTAGCTTTGTAAATAGTTATCTAATATTATCAAAAGAAAATATTAATAAAATGTACAACTATAACAACAACGAAAAACCTTTCATAAATCCACACAAAGTTCACTACACTTTCAACCAAGGTTAAAACCGTTTAGGAGACAGGAAGTGGGATCTTTATTTAAAGAGAACTAGGGGTGCCGAGGTGCTGCAGCACCCCCTTAGCAAAAGGTAGATAACCAAACTACAACCAAAATTATAAATGATATACATTTATTTTAATGAACTGATTATTGATATTAACCTATTTCCTTTTATTACAATTACATGTAATTTGATTTAAAAATTTGCTTGGTAAGAGATAAACACATAATTTTATCTGAATGAATCTGCCACTTCTGCCAAGAGCAAGGCGCGCTGCCTTCCTCTGACACTCATTCATGAGTGAAGATAGTTGTGCAAACCTTCCCGGCGGGTCAACAGTACAGAAATTAGCTTGCCTAACATAGCACAAAAGCACGTTTTGGAAGTAGCAGCAGCACCTCTACATCTGTCACTACCACACAGATTTGAAAAAATGTCATATAAACAATTTGCCAGATTGGTTGCTTTTTACTAGAAAAGGGGAATGTACCGGAACTTTCTGGAGGGCTCCTAACAGGCTTTGTGCTGGCCACTCAGCTGGCATTCTAGCATCAACCACGGTGTGGAGAGAGAGAGAGAGAAAGAGGCCTACAGTTTTTGTATTAAGTTTTACAGTATAGGACATTATTATTACTTTGTAATGTTCAGGTATGTAGATCTATTAGACGAAATTGTAAATATTCATAGGCTACACAAGTTATTGTCTCTTTGTATGTTTGCCCTCTTATGGACATAAAGGGAAAAAATCGTTATTCCAATAATTCAAACCTTTTTTTAAAAGGAACATTTAATCATGCAATGTGAGGGATGCTCATCCAAGTCAAGATCATGCATCACTTCTATTGGACTTCCTCCAGATTGTTTATAATTGGTCTGAAAGACACACCAAATTGTAGGAAATGTTAGACAGGGGATGACCTATGGCTCACACAGTAAGACGTGCGCCCCATGGACCAAGAGCCAACTATCTCCTTGGTGTGTCAGCACCTTTAGACTCTCAATGGTAACGAGGAAAAACTAGAGTTAGGAGGTCCAAAAATGAAGGAACATACTTGGGAGGGCAACAACAGGGAGTATTTTTATCTCACTGGGTAAGACAACATTATAAAGAAAGGAGAAATGGACCTTTTTCACGGCAGATATGTTGACATAGATGTCATAGAAGGAAAAGCACAGGTGTATTCAAAACCATTAACAATGGCCGCATTCCACTTAGGGGAGGCCCTGGATATTGTGAATGCTGACTCACTGAAATAGCTTACTGGGACACTTGATGGAATTGAGCCATCGTTAAGGTTATCAATTTCAGCTGTGCTTTTTCTATTGTGACAAGTCAAAATGTCTGCTGTGAAGAAGGTCTATTGGCCAACACAGTGTAGTAAAGTAGGGTTAAAAAAGTCAAAACGTAGCTAATATTCTAATCTCGTTGCCGGCGTCAGTCTTCATCGCTGGTGTCTCATCTTAACATTTGAATTGTTTGCTGCCTGTAACATCCTCTTCCTCATTGTCCTACCTTGACCTCTTTCTAGATTATCCTGGCAGTGGTTCCCACTCATCCAGCTGCTTCTCCTCCTCCTGGTCAGTCTCTTCCACAGCACCTGCATCTTTAGCCATGTCAATATTGCCACTAAAGTGAGCAGATTGTTGCCAGTTGTGACAGTAACTGTGTCACAGTTTTTGTCGGCAAACTTGTAACACTGTGGATTTTTTGCTGCTTCTGTAATTTTCAACTCTATCACTCTTTCTTGACCTTTTCCTGGATGGACCGGGCAAAGCGTCTTCTTCAGCAACCTTAGTCAACCTTAGTTAGACTGGACTATTTCAAGTTTTCTTGTTAAAATTGTAATGGTTGGTGCTGTCAGTATCACTGTCAGTGCTGCTTTCAGCAAACTCATCCCACCATCTGTATTTTTTGATGATTCTCTCAATGTCCTCCTCTCTTGACCTTCTCTTGGATCCTCCAGGCAGGGGGTCGTTATCTTCTACACCCTGGTTGACTCCAACCTTAACCCAAGCACTAGCACCAGCATCTTCTGCATTTTCCTTATTGTTGTTAACATTGTCCTTGTGGATGGCGTCAATGTTGTCATGGTTGCCATTGTTATCATTGTTGACAATGTAATCGTTGTCATGGTTTTCATTGATTTCAAGGTTTTCATTGTTGTCCTGGTTTTCCTTGTTGCCATGGTTTTCTTGCGGTCTTGGTTTCCATTGTTGTCTGGGTTTTCATCGTCCTGGTTTTCATTGTTGTTCAGTTTTTCATTGTTGCCATGGTTTTCATTGTTATTCTGGTTTTCAATGTTGTCAAGGTTTTCATTGTTATTCTGGTTTTCATTGTTGACATGGCTTTCATTGTTATCCTGGTTCACATTGTTGTCCTGGTTTTCATCATTATCCTGGTTTTCATCGTTATCCTGGTTTTCATAGTTATCCTGGTTTTCATTGTTATCCTGGTTTAAATCGTTGTGCTGGTTTTAGTTATCCTGGTTTTCCTCGTTGTCCTGGTTTTCATTGTTATCCTGGTTTTCATTGTTATCCTGGTTTTCATTGATCTCATAGTTTTCATTGTCCTGGTTTCCATCACCCTGGTTTTCATTGTTATCATTATCGTCAGCGTCATTTTGGTTCAGCAAGTCTAGTAACACAGCAACGTTGGGCTCCTCTTGTTCATGACTAAGGAAGAATTCAATCCAGGCAATGACTCCAGCATGACGTTGATCGGCTGGTGGCCGATCTCCTCTTAGAAATAAATGCAGTTGAAGCTCTCTGCCTGCAAGATCAGGTATAGAATTATTTTGCAAATTTCCAACCCTGAATTAAACTGTAAACCAGTCTGCCTTAAATAGCTTTTGGAAAGAATGTACATCAACTAGGTCTGTGTAAAATGTTGAACCAAGTACTTACGATTTCTACCGTTGTTTTCCCCATCTCCTCTTTCGTCCATTTTGACTAAATTGGTCAGACAAAGAAATCTAAAATGATCTAACAGTATCACAGTGTTGCCCATCCTACTGCAAATATTTACATTTTAGTTCTGAAACTTAAAATCTTAAAAGTTTACATTTAGCATGTTACACTGTCAGCTTATCTAGTAGGAGTTCCCCTTATTATGTGATAACATAAAAATATTTGTACCCACAACATATAGCATAACCAAGCCTCACAATTTGTGCCAACATGTTGAATTCAATCAAACTTAACATACAGCACTTGTTTTCCTTCAGTCTCAGGCATTCCTTATGAACAGGACTAAATATGTAGTCCGGCTAACACCAGACCAAACCAAGCTCAATAGATGAGATTGAGCGTTGGTCTGGGGAGTCTGCTCATTATTTTCTTTGCCCAAGAGGAGTGACCTACGGGCATAGTTCTAATGACTCTATACGCAGTTGGAAAGTCCTTCAACCAATCAGACCAACGATCAGGGTGACGTATAAGCGACAGCGGCATTATGGAGTTTGCTGAGCTTTGGTGATTGGGTTGAATGCAAAATTTGTTTGGTCGCTCTATCATCGTTGTGTTAAACCCGCCAATAGCTTGGCAAGTAGATATGGCAGTTTGTAATTGGTTCCAGCAAAATTGTGAACTGAAGCAGCAGATTTAAACGTGCAGGTTTCCAGACCAAGCTGCAGGGCCAAATGGTTTACCCAGTCTACTAAATATGATCATCAAATACAATCCCCTACCAGCATATTAATGCATTTTTTAATAATGAACAAGTTCGTAAAATAAATTAATTAACACTATCACTGACTATTTAAGTAGACTCCACTGTTATTACTTAAATTATAGACTAGATTTTTGGAGGAATGCTCCTATGCACAAAGTTGTAGACTTACCTGTCTACAGAATAGACTTACCTTAGAGAGCTGGCCTGTAAAACAAAAAATCAAAGACAAGTTACAAACGAATGGTCTTCTGTCGCAAAAATATTAATTGGTGAAAAACAAGTCTCCTAGGATAAACTACAGGTGCTGCAATGTGTTATGAGTGCTGATCTGTGTTGATCTGTGAGAGCAGAATTCTGTAGCTCTAGTGTAACATCTTAATTCTATTGTGATGCCATAAACTGTAGGACACAGTTCTAGGATTCTACAGTTCTTTTTTCTTTCGTTTTAATTTAATCCTTTTTATTGATCCTCAGTGGGGAAATAACATTGTTTTTATATTATATGGTTTTATTTTTGTCAATAAATCCTATGAAAAGACTAAAACAAACAATGGATTGATCTTAATACCTATGTAGCCAAAGTTATTTGTGCCACCTTAATGGTTATGTTGCTAGCTATAGCTAGATATTTGTATTAGAGAATCAATCAATCAATCATTCAATCTATTTCTTTGTCACTTAAATTTTTTTTTATTTCAGTGAAATTGAATCTGTCAGTTCCTTTTAATTTAAGCATTAAAAACAGTAATAATAAAATCAATCTGTGTTTTGACAGTGGTTAAGGTCAAACAGACTTTAAACAATATCACCTTCATCTTTGATACAATACTCACAGGAAGTCACTGTGCCCAGCCCAAAAAATGTCATTTTAACACTTTTGGTTTTTTTATATGGATGAAACACACAAGGTACCGGTAACGTTTTAATTAGCTGTGCCGGCTATTTCTCCCTTGTTTCCAGTCTTTATGCTAAGTTGGGCAAAGCGTCTTCTGGCTCTAGGTACATATTTACCATACAGACATGAGAGTTGTATTGATTTTTTTTATGTTCCTCTTGACGGCAAATTTAATAAGCATATTACCTGTAGAAGTATTCCTTTAACAGGGATTGGGGTAAACCGACTGCACAGTATGACCTTTTTTTAAGTGAGCATCTGTTGGATGAAAGTTGTTTGTTGAACTTCATTTAGAAGTCTTTACACCTACACTAGAGGTAATAGTGCTGGCGGGGGAGAGTGGAGGAGGATCTCAGGCTGTGATCTGCCTGGATTATCCATCCATGGGCTACACAAGGTTCATCTGGTCAGAGAGACAACAGAGATTGAGATGCTCACCCTTGACAGCAATAATGACAGACATAATCATTTATTTATTTATTTTCAGAAATGATGAGAATATTTGGTTCACGACTGCAAAATTGAATACATTCCCATCAGCTGCAACATTTTGACTTTGCTAACACACTAAACTGAGTTGGTGAACATGGTAATACTTGCTTAGCATCTGTAGTTTAGCATGCTGATGTTAGCGTTTAGCACAGAAGCTTCCAGATCTGTTAGCATGGCTCTACACTCGTTTAAATCTGCACTTGTCCCAAAAGGGGAAAACCTCTTGACCAAGGTTTGGTGTATTCTTAGGCTTTTTTTCAACAGACTATTCAGTTCCTACTTCTGTTACTTTTAGAACACTTTAGCATGTTTTGGTGCTATATCTTAAGATGTGGCTACATTATTATTTAGTCAATAGCCTACTCTTGAATTATGACATTTGGAACAGGCGTGAATAAATAGATAGGCCTGTAGGTAAACCGTTTAATGTTAAGTGTAAAGTGATTATACCGTAGGACTATTTTTCACATCATTGTATGACAAGTCAATTCAATTAAGGTTTGTACAACAACAAAAATGACAAATTTGTATGTCAGGGGATTCGTTACATTTATGCACTGTGCACTGACTAGCACAGAGATTAAAACTAATATAAATCAAGTATAATAATTTGAGTAGTACAGCAGTGTAAATGGTGAGTCAATGTTGTCCTGGTGTAACAAAGAAGATTTAATTTATGTCTGTGTGGCAGCGCAAGAGAGTGGACAGAGACTGAATGCGGACACCAACAATGCTACCCTGGGAATTTCGCTCAGAGAATGATTTGAAGTACTAACGAGGGATTTTAATCCCAATTACAAAGTTAGTGATATATTTAAAATCACACAGTTAAGTATACAACACAGCCAGAGACGAGGTTTAACTTTTAAAGGAACACATTTTATTACAATCAGTTTAAAAACAACAACAGTTTAAAACACATTCATACCTAAAAAGGGGGGAAAGTATATAATTGTGTTGCGGCCTAGCAGTGGAGGGGGAGGGGGTAAAAAGGCAATGAGGGATCCCAGGGAAAGTCACCCATGAACGCACAACAGTGAACACAGCAAATGAAAACGGGGAGACACAAAGCATACATAAAGGGGATTCCACCGCCTGGACACAAACGGTTCTCAGCAACTAAAATGGGATGAAAACGGGACACACACACACACACACACACACACAAAATTAGCAGGGTTTTCTTCACAAAAGAGCCTCAAAATCAAAATAAGAGGTTAATGAAAAGAACAAACTGAAGAAGAAACTTAACACAATACAGATGATAAGAATTATATAAACTGCAAGAACACTAGTGGTTCCAAGAAGCAGTGCAAAACAAGACTATAAATTCAACAGAAAACACTTGGTTATAAACGAAAACAATAAATTTAATTAGAAAATTCCAGAAATTTTAACAGTGTGCCTACTACTTGTTGCACATCCGAATAGCAATACAATTTATTAAAAATGAATAAAAGTATCTTAATTCTTCAGAGATATAACTTTTTAAAACCTATTTAAAACCTTTCTGTTTCCCAGAAACAGCTTTGATATAGCTAGCGCTAAACCAACCAGACTCCCACTTCTTCTCCTTCTTCTCCTCCTCCTCCTCCTCTCCAAGACTGTCTTCTATGAAACAGCTGTTGGTTTGGAAGTCAGTTAGGAGTCAGTCAGTTGGTCAGTTAGTCCGGGTGTGTGTGTGTGTCTGAGAGAGAGAGAAAGAGAGACAGATAGATGTCGACAGATAGACATACAGAGTATGGTTGCCTGGTTACTAAGACCAATAGGAAGCCTTTCATCTCTGTGATGTCATCTCTTTGATCTGTAATCAGGAAACGACTGCATCTGTCACCTATGTCACCAGCTATTCAGACACTGAAAAAGCTCACAAACAAATGATCACATCACCAGAAGGATACATGATATCAATAAAGTAACCCTAAGGCACCAGAAGGCCTTTGTGAACGCATTGATATAAAATGTATGTGGATAAACTTAAAAATGTAGGCATAGCGGCGATTTAAAAAAGTTCTTCGCTCTGCATTTTGCTCAGAAATGTGGACGATGTTTAACATGGCATTGAATGGAGGAAGATTTGGAACTATTGTCATTTGAAAGCTTGCTAAGCAAAAAAGTACAATTCATATCGCATGAATGAGAAACTAGACCAAAATACCTAAGTTTTGATGTATAAATTGTCCATGACAAGTTAGAATTGTCTTGTCTTCGGTTTAAATTTTTAATCATGTTTCTATGTTAAAGTATGGTGATACAGCATGGCCCCAAAGAGGTGGCGTTTCGAGCAATGTTGAGCAATTTCCCAAACATTTCCCAAAGTCTATGAGAAATTTTTTGCCGGTTTGGTCGGGAGCCAAACCCTTCCGCTACACTCACCCGTTTAAAACAATGGTTCACATGGCCCATTGGCCTAGGAGTGGCTAGATATTTTAAAGAACATGTATGTCTAAAGACCAAGCAGCAGCCCAGGCCAGCAGGAGTATAGGCCAAGGTTCTTTTATAGAGAAAGGCTGATTGCCCAACAGAGCGCCAGCAACTATGAGCCACACTCATATACTGCTATATCTGTATATTGCCAGCTGGAAAGCTGCCTTCTAAAATTGCTTTGCAGCTGTGTCTTTATTTAGCCTCCCCAGTTTTTAGGGAGTCTGACAGCCGGCTCAGGTTTGGAGTAGCATGCTGTGACCCTGGTGTTTGCTACAGGCCTTTCTGAGTTGGGAGTGATCTAATACATGCCACCATAGCCTACAACAATCAAGTAGAGAGTAAGCAGTGGGCGTGTGCAGTGCTTCAGTTTGTAGCCCTGGTGTCAGGTTCTGGGTGTTACCACCTGGCAAAGCTTGATTTCGGTGTTATGTGCCTATGCACAAGGGCATAACATTGTTTGAGAGCCTCGAGATCATGCTTTTCCATCCCAGGGTAACCAGTTGTTTTAGACCCATTTGTGTCACAAATCCTTGCACACAGATAGCGCAGAGGTGTAGCAGAAGGTTATTGTGCCCAATATAGTTATGTTTTTAAGCCTATATCAAGGTAACCTGTTGTTTTGGAGTACTCAGATCAACAGTGATTCATGGCCTACTTCTGATAATAAATATAGCAATGTCCTTGTGAATAATGTGTTTATAAATAGTGTAGTGGTTAGCAAAGCACATTGAAGTGTTGTTGTTTTTGCTGAGGCGGGTTCGAATCCAGCGCGAGGGGCATCCTAATTTCTCATGGTAATTTCTTTTAAAACGCTCTTTATTTGCTCAGATATTCAGTCCAGTCCAGTTTGTATTGAGGTGCGACATGCAAAGGTTAGTAAAATGTTTATGAATTTGTAGCGAATCTGTCGACGTAGCCGTTGATAGGTTTACACGGCAACTGGACAGGCTCGGAAACCAGTAGGTGGAAAACCAGAAGGCGCATAAGACAGGTGTCGTGCCAATGTACTTATCCCCGCCAGGATCTGTATCCCCTGGCCGCGGGAGCGCGCATACACACAGAGC
>NC_048427.1:10571093-10581452 GCF_013103735.1 Etheostoma cragini | reverse complement strand
GCTCTGTGTGCATGCGCGCTCCCGCGGCCAGGGGATACAGATCCTGGCGGGGATAAGTACATTGGCACGACACCGGAAAACGATGGCTACAATGAACCGGTGAGTCTTCCACTGCATGGAGGAAGGATTTTTACCTAAATTATTCTCAAATAAAGCCAGAGAGTAGCCTACCTTCATGTTTAACATGACTTGTTTATGTTGATGTTTGAAGTAATGATTGGCCTATATCATGACAGGTCAGAAGAACAGTGTAAATATACCTTAATTTAGGAACATAGGCTACGTCAAGGGGCTGTTTGCATATACTGTATTATTACTCTTTCCCCCATGATGCCAAGTCTGCAAATTAGAGTCACAACTGCAGGAAGACAAGGCCTAGCTTGTACCCGGTGTTCCGGTTTAACGAGAGTCCATGTTAACTTGCGACAGTCGGCCAAATGCGTCTGTTGTTGTTGTCGTAGTGACTGTTGAAAACGGGAAGGGAATACGTAACTTTCCGCGTGAAAGCCTTTTTGTTAAGTTGTCAATAAAATGTTCAACATAACGACTTGTACGTCATCTCTCTGATTTGTCTTCGGAGTCTAGTCTGAGGAGACTTGTCAGTCGCGTTTGGAACGTGTTGAGGAAAACAGCGTAAGGCAGCGTTGCTCTTCCGGTTTTTTTCTATAATACGTTTTATTGAATACGCCAAGTCGTCTTCAGAGCTGGTTTAAGTAAACACATGTCCCGTAGAAAAGTATTTTGCCCTTTTAAAAGTGGAATTTCTTTTTAATAACAACTTGGATTCGAACTCGTAGCCACCTTTGTGAGAAAATATATAAGTCTGAACAGTCTAACGCAGCGCGCCATAACATCGAATCACGTGAAAGTGGGCATGGTAGTAGGCTCGTTCGAGATGAACTGCGCCTCGCCTGTAAAGTAGACGAGGGCCGGCGGGGGCGATGACATAAAGCTGCGGTAAAGTCGCACAGTTTCCAGCCGCCTTTAGGCTGGACAGGAAGTGACAAAAACACTGCAGTGCGATTCCGATTTAATAAAATATAATCAGACCCACATAGCGGCTTGTACACAGTCTCTAGTTGTTTTAATTATGAAAGAGTAGCTGGCAAAGTGCTCCACATGCGATCTGTTGCTGATTTTAATAAACAACACATTGTAGATGATCCGTGATCTGAACAGATTTAATCTCTCTGACTTCTAAACGTAACTATCAGCCACACAACATGTGTTCTGTACAGAAGAAGTCTTTAAGTCTTTACAGTTTCCTTTTTACGGACAGTGAAAAGGGACTGTTAAGAAGAGCATCTTGAGTTAAGGTTTTCTATTGGCTTAGGCCAAAGTGTTGTGCATTTGTAAACAGAGTGGTAATAATCACCTTTGTCCCAACAGATCTACTACAGTGGAGCACTATAAGGCAGCCATGCTGCTGAGTGGTGTCGGTGATGCTCTGGGATACAGGAACCAGCGCTGGGAGTTCAATAAGTCGGGACCAGCTATCCATCAGGTCAGTGCAGGACCAACATTAAAAGAAAGGTTGAATTTGTGATGAAACGAAACCACTGCTAGAGATGTCTTTAACCCAAAATGTTAAAACCCATCCTTTTTGTCCTTGCAGGAGCTGAAAGAGCTTGGCGGTCTGAAGAACATAAAGGTCGAGCTCCCTGACTGGCCGGTGAGCGACGACACAATTCTGCATCTGGCAACAGCTGAAGGACTGGCAACTGGTAAGGTCAAAATGATTGAACCCATTTGCTCCCTCTAGCTTCTGTCTCTCCTTAAGTTCATTTTGTTTCAGACAAGGAGTTTAGTGGATTGATCTGATAGTCAGTGTTGTTCTGCTGAGGCCTCATCAGGACACGCATCACACCCTCCTCAAAACTAAAGGTTAAATGTGATTTATAGTCTTGCCGTGATTTGCTGCTCTATTACAGCTCAGCACAAGGGAAAGAAAATTTTTTAGACCTTTACTGTGATATGGCAAACAAACAGACTTGTTAGTAGGTTCCTTACATCTTTAAAAAGTTAATGGGGACAGTGCTTGCAGTTTAAACAAGTAAACTTTGCATTGTCACCCTCGTAGGGAAGGCTGGGGAGGAACTCATGCATGAGGTGGCTGCTCGATATGTGGAGGGGATGAAAGACATGGAAGGGAGGGCACCAGGGTTTTCAAGCATTCTGGGTAAGTCTTCATTTTAAAACCAAATCACATTTATATGTAGTAATGATGGCAGAGATTTGACTTCCATTCCCTGTTTGTCTTTTGATTCTCATTGTTCTTGCTCTTATAGGAGTCTCCCAGCTGAAGCCAGGAGAGGAAGGGGGCTATAGAGTGCCCTATAATCCAAGGGGGACAGGTTGTGGAGCAGCCATGAGGTCTATGTGCATTGGTCTCAGGTAATAAAAACATAATAACTTTGTCTAATTCTTGTGCACTCCAGGCTGAGCCCTCCTCGAGTTTGGTTATTATTTTTAATTGTCACTTAACAGGCAGTATTGCTTTACTGAGCATGCACGGCAACTTAATGACTTGCCAAGGGAAAAGGATAAGAGATAAGGAAATATTTTACAAATTGATTTCGATTTGAGTGGCACTATATTGTCAATTAATATCTCTAAATGGCAGGTGTTCCACCAAATTAATTCACCTAAGTAATCTGTAAGGACATGTTATTTATATAGCACATTTATTTACAAGTAAACTAAATAGGCCTGCGGAAAAAAAAATGCTTTCAGTTTGATGGGGACACAGTTATGACATATCTGACATCATCAGCCAGCAAGAAGAGCATTACAGTTATCTTGCCTGGTTGTGTATGTTTCTAAGAAGAATCATCCTGTTATATAAATCCTCTAACTCTTAATATGTTTTTAAAGTGAGAAAGAGTGGCCCTTTTTATGTTACTGACAGGAATCCGACATTTTTGCTGAAACACGATTTGAATGTGTTGGATGGCCTTCTCTGTCAACACGGAGACTTCAACACTGGCATATCTTCATATACAAGGCTATTTTAGGTCTACTTCCATCCTACCCTCTGACCCATATCTATGTAAATAGTGTCGGGACTTACAATCTTCGTTCCCAGGATCTTTTTGTTCTGTCTGTTCCAAAGGTTAGAACTGAGCTGGGGAAAAAGGGGTTTAAGTTTGCTTCTCCCCCTACCTGGAACAAGTTACACAGGAACAAGAAATCCATGAAACGTAATGAGTTGGTCTCATTGGTCGCTTTTAAGAGGATGTTGATTGACTTGGAGGCAATCACATCTAACTTTGGATGTATTGTCTTATGTGTTTAGGATTGGGGTTGACTTTGAGGGATTTGCTGTTTCAGGTTTTTTATGTTTTTAGTGTTTTTTTGTATTAAGATAAGATAAGATGGACTTTATTAATCCTGCAATGGTGAAATTCCTGTGCTACAGCCGCTCAAAATAAAAAAAAATACACTCATCAGTATAACACAAATACACATTAAGTAGACATAGGAAAAATATATACAATGAGTTTAAAAAAATAGAAAAAAAATAGAATAGAACTAGTAATGAATCAATCATATTTACACAATAAACATCCTTCTATAAAGATACAGTATATACACACAGATGTACAGATAGTAAAGGTGTGGATGAATCCAAATGAAATATTGCACAATTAGAGGTGAAACAGAGTAATAAATAATAAAGCGTAGTGCAGAATAATGTCCAGTGAGTATTTTGTGTTTGTATGTACAGTATGTGTGATTGTACTGCTGCCTGTCATGGCCAGGACACTCTTGAAAATAGACTTTTAATGTCAATGAGTCTCTTCCTGGTTAAATAAAGGCAAATCAAATAAATAAAAATGATCAATCAGTCAACAAAGTAGTTGCAATACATTTTCTGTTGATTGATTAATCAATGAATCCACCTATCGTTTCAGCTCAAAAGTGACTATATTTGGTTGTGGAGAGGAATCCATCAGTAATAGATAGAAAGGGATTCATCTGTTTTCAAATTGTAGAAAATAAACTCTCTTCAGCTTTATTTAGGATGAAGAGGCACAATAAAATGAAGTTGCAAAATGCACATTGTTTTGGTCACCCTAGGACACATACAAAACGTGAAATTGAACATTTGAATTTGCAATTGAGGCATGCAGCTACTGCTCTTATCTAAAGTAATTATAATAAATGCAACAGTGGAATAAGCAGAATAGCATGACGAGGAGTCAGTTCAAGCATGACAATAATTAAGTAAGTAAGAAAATTCTTATTTCTCTGCTGTGTGACCTCATTAGGTTTATAGAGAAACCTTCAGCTAAATATCCTCTATAATAACTGTTGATAAGGACTTTAATACTTTGTCCCCACCAGGTATCCAAAGCCTGACCAGCTGTTGTCGTTGGTGGCGGTTGCCGTGGAGACAGGCAGGATGACCCATCCTCATCCCACTGGTTTCCTGGGAGCCGTAGCATCAGCCCTTTTTGCTGCCTATGCTGTCCAGCACAGGCCAATCACAACTTGGGGTCTGGGCCTGATCAACGAGGCGTGTCCAATAGCAAAGAACTTTGTGCAGGGTCGAGGA
Source organism: Etheostoma cragini (assembly GCF_013103735.1). NCBI lineage: Eukaryota > Metazoa > Chordata > Actinopteri > Perciformes > Percidae > Etheostoma > Etheostoma cragini. Next base: position 10,576,894 of record NC_048427.1, on the reverse strand, counting down.
TTCGCCGTAGAGGAGACAGAGAGAGACTGGGACTACTTCTGTGACATGTGGCAGGGGTACAGTATGCTGAAATTAGGATTTGCTTGGCTGTCATGCTGTATTCAGACTAGGTTTCCAACATCAGCAGTTTTCTATTAACGTATTACAGTCTCAAGGTTAATAGATGATTGAAACAACAAATATTGGCATTGAACACTGTTGAACTGAAGTATAAAACACAAACATCAAAAAGTAATAATCTCATGATCCTATGATATTATTTCATTTTGACATTTGTTTGCATCATGATGGGTTTTTCAATGTCAATGTACATTTTTTCTTGATGTCCGTGTCTTTTCAATGACAGTTTTTTTTTTACGCTGTCAAGATTTTTACAATGTCACTGTTTTCAGTTTCAACTTTCTGTCACTGTTTTGGCATAGGGAGGAGGGGCCTGAGGGGAGGGATAAAGGGGGCGTGGTTTACGGGTAACTTACAGAGGCTACTGGCGAGAGACCACACCTCCAGATGAATCCTCCCAGAGTTGTTAAAACAGCATAACTGCAATGTCTTCCACACGTTCACCTGGAACCTCCAAATCTCAAGTAAGTCTGTTCATATCGGCCATTTTTTCATATAATAGGTTTCTAGGCAAGTCACACACTTACTAAAAAGCTGTACGCATTCACTGACAAACTACATTAAAAGTTAACACTAAACCAGCCTGCTTCTGTGTGAAAAAATGGCAGGATTCCTATGGAGGTGCGGTCTCTCGCCAGTAGCCTATGTAAATTCCCACAAGCCACGCCCTCTTTATCCCTCCCCTCAGGCCTCCTCCCTATGCCAAAACAGTGACAGAAAGTTGAAACTGAAAACAGTGACATTGTTAAAATCTTGACAGCGTAAAAAAAAAAACTAAGTCATTAAAAAGACACGGACATCAAGAAAAAATGTACATTGACATTGAAAAACCCATCATGATGCAAACAAATGTCAAAGTGAAATAATATCATAGGATTATGAGATTATTACTCTTTGATGTTTGTGTTTTATACTTCAGTTCAATATTTTTCAATGCCAATATTTGTTGTTTCAATGCCAAATTTTATTTTCAATACCACAGGTTACTGTCACTGTTCTAGCTCCATATGAGGTCATTTTAATTATAAAGTATGGCTCCTGATGACAATATAAAATCCATACATAAATATATTACTTTTCTGTTTTAAAGGATAAGTGTGTGGATTTAATTACCACAAACATAAACATCTGTTTCCACCTACAGACATGTACATACAGTAAAAAGGATAGAGGATGTCTATGAACCTGAATGCACTTTTGCAGAATTACATAATATTGAAGCATAGTGCCGATATCAGAAAATGTCTTACCTCTGACAACAGGTACCTGGATTTGAGGGGAATCTCGAGTGGGATAGGCCCTGTGATTTGGCCCTCTTCCTACGGACCAGCCGAGAGAGACGAAGCCTACAAAAAATTCAGCCTTTCGGGCTGGGCGGGAGACAGCGGACATGACGCTCCGATGATAGCACTGGACGCCTTGCTGGGAGCGGGTTCAGACTGGGAGAACCTGATGAGCAGAGCAGCCTTCCATGGAGGTCAGAGATTCAAACAAGAAAAGATCTTTTTAGTGGTCTTATTGAAAGACTGAAAAGAAGTATTGCCCTAACTTTAATCCCACCAAACCTTTAGGAAATCTCAAACATTTCCAAGATAGCCTAAACCTAAGTATTTTTTAACTTCATAACTTAACTTAACCATTGCAAGCCTTGTTACTGCATATAGGATATTTTACATAAATAAGGCCTTTTGCCAGCCTGTAGGTTTAGATTGATAATCACAGCACTGCAACTCATACCTTCATCATTTCACATTTTTTCCATTTTCCATTACATTTACTATACATTGATTGTAAGCACAACTAAGCAGTATTAGTTTGTGATAACTACTTGGACCACTGTAATAATACAACATAATTCAGACTGACAGGGTTGGAACAAAGCACAAGAAAACGAATTGAGTGACTTATCCATTGCAAGGTTTTTTAAGAGTATTATCAATAATACACAGGATCTAGAAACAATAGTTGTGTTTCCTATAACACAGGCACACATTTGAACTCTTTGTTATTAGTCTACTATTAGAGGTGTGACAAGACATCCAGCTCACGAGACAAGACGAGACGAGACACAAGATTGGATTCACGAGGTTGAGACGAAACAAGATTTAACACTATTTTTCAGAAAACTTCAATGAGAAATAGGACTTGAAAATAGTCCTTTATTCAATGGAAAGTCACAAAATGAAAACCGAGCATTGAAAGGTTGTGCCATAAACTTAAATGACTGGCTTCTCTCCTGTAAAACTAACACTTACACTGTTAGTTATTCCATGATGGAGAGAGAGTCTCTTCACTCAGAGAACCAAGGTTACAACATGACTAAGCGTTTTCCGCCAGTAGTTGTAAAAGTAAACTCAAAGTCAACTTTGGAGAACGGCAAGGGGGTTTTCTAGGCTGATTTCAAGGCTGCTGCTCTGCACTTGTGTACAGTTATCGCAAAAAGCTTTTTACCTTGTTGAGAAATCTTGTCAGGTTTAAACTTGCGAGATCTCGTCAGACCTCTAGAAACTATAAATTGATTCTTTGTTATTATATTTTATATTATGGCACAATTAAATGACTGTATGCACTTGTGTAACCAGTATTTCACCAATACACTTTGAACTATGACTACACCCTAACACACCTTGCTTTATATGTACACTTTTCTTGTGCAGCCCTGATGTGCTGCCTCTCTAAATTGTCAGTCATTAAAACTTTGAGAACCAGTGGTTTAACATGTAAACAAAAAAGTCATAGAACAGTATGTTAAAGAAAAATGATAAAAGAAGTTAATTTAGCTGAGGCTAGAAAATGTAGACAAGAAAGGGGGAAATACTTCCCATCCCCCCAGAAAACTGCACCCTGCTCACAGCCATGTTAGCATATGTTAGTTTTAATGTTAGAGGCATAATTTATACATCAAGGATTCATAACAATTTCAAAAGCATCACACATATCACAACAGATGAGAGACACGCATACAGTCCTTTATTTACAGTGCTATATTGCGCTACATCGTTAATTAAGACAGAAAAACAGTTAACTGGCCAGTAGCCTGCAATAACTTTGAGCTTCCTGAATGATAGCTGTCAATCAAGGTAAACTAAGGAGGTCGTTGTGTGGGATCCCCTTGAAAGTGACCAATCATAGGAGGGCCAGTTCCCTCGGTTTCCAGAGCTCCAACTGCTCTCCATCCATGGCATTTATCAGTATGGAAGTGGGACACTTTTATAACCTGTGAGAAAGTCTCATAATTCTGTTAAATAGTAGCCAGGTTCTGTGTTTTGATACAGTTGGTTTTAACACCCGATGCAAGCCGTACTGTAGTATGCAGAACAACACATGCAGCCGCTTTATCAGCACTGCCCACAAGCTGGTTAAAAAAATCAAATCAAATGTTTTTATTTAAAAAATAAGAAAACAATTCCAAATAATATGCTGAGACATGAGAACGTGTCCCAGGACCAACAAAAAATAATAAAAGTCGAAAATAATCACAGTATAGTATGGCGAAATACATCACGGTTTAGAATGCCGGAAAAAGTAAAAGTCATAGTATAGCATGTTGAAATATTTCATGATGTATTTTGTTGAAAAAGTCGTAGTATTGCATGTTGATAAATGCATGTGTAGAGTCAGAAAAAAGTCCTAATGAGTCACAGTATGTCGAAAACAGTCATAGTATAGTATGTTGGAAAAAGTCATAGTATAGTATGACGTTAAATGTCTAATAAAAATCCTAGTATACTATATAAACAAATGTCATAGTATAATATGTCTAGAAAAACCATATTGACTGTAAAAAATATTTAAAAAGTCATAAAATGGCATGTTGAAAAATGTCATAGTGTAGTCTGTCAAAAAAGTTATATTGACTGAAAAAAGTTAAAAAGTCATAGCATGTTGAAAAAAGTCATAGTATAGTATAATGAAAAAATTCATAAAAAGTCATAGTGTAGCGTGTCAAGAAATGTCAAAGTCATAGCATTGTATGTCAACAAATGTCATAGTGTAGTATGTCAAAGTCATATTGACTGAAATTTTTTTTTAAAGTCATAGTATGTCAAAAAAGTCTTAGTATGCAAAAGAAATCATAGTACAGTATGTCGAAAAAGGTCACAGTATAGTATATCGAGAAATGTCAGTGTAGTATGTCAAAAAAGTCACATTGACTGAAAAAAGTCATAGGATAGGATGTCAAATATTTTGAAAGAAAATCATAGTATAGTGTGTCGAAAAAAGTCATAGTATATAAAAGAACCTACAATATAGGATGTCGAAAAAGTTACAAAAAAGTCATAGTATAGTATGTCTACAAATGTCATAGTGTTGTATGTCAAAAAAGTGCTATTAACTGAAAAAAGTAAAAAAGTAATATTGAAGTATGTCAAAAGAGTCATAGTATGTCAAAAATTAAATCATAGTATAGAATTTTGAAAAAGTCATAAAAGTTTATGTTGAAAAAAAGTCATTGCATAGTATGTCGAAAAAGGTCACAGTATAGTACATTGAAAAATGTCAAAAAAGTCATGGTATAGTATGTTGACAAATGTCATATTATAGTATATTGAAAAATGTATACTGACTGATGTATGATGAAAAAAGTCATAGTATAGTATAATGAAAAAAGTCATAGTATAGTATGTTGAGAAATGTCATAGTGTAATATGTTGAAAAAGTCATATTGACTGAAAAAAGTTTTAAAAAAAAGTCATAGTATAGTATGTCGAAAAAAGTCCTAGTATAGCATGTCAAAATAATTTGAAAGAGGCATACTATTGTACGTTAAACAATGTCAGTGTAGTGTCGATAAAAGTAATAGAATAGTATGTCGAAAAATGTCAAAAACTCATTACTGTATGTCAAAGGTCACAAAAGGTCATAGGATAGCATGTCAGCAAATGTCATAGTATAGTATGTTGAAAAAAGTCATAGAATGTCAAAAAGTCACATTGACTGAAAAATTTCTAAAAAGTCAAAGCTTGTTGTAAAATGTCACAAAAAAAGTCTCAGGATGTCAAAAATTGTAAACTACACTCATTGTATGGTATGTTGAAAAAGTCACCAAATAATATGTCAAAAAAGTCATATTGACTGAATTTCTTTTTAACAAGTCATAGTATAGTATGTCGTAAAAAGTCATAGTATAGCATGGCAAAATAATTCTAAAAACTCATAGTATAGCATGTCAGATACGTCATAGTATATATGTTGAGAAAAGTCATAAAAAGTCATAGTATTGCATGTCGACAATTGTCCTAGTATAGTATGTCAAAATATGTCATGGTGTATTATGTCAAAAAAATCATATTATAGTATGTCAAAAAAAGTCATAGTATAGTATGTAGAGAAATGTCAGTGTTAGTATGTCAAAAATGTCATATTGTCTGAAAAAAGTAAAAAAAAAGTCATAGTATAGTATGTCAAAAAGTTTGAAAGAAAATCATAGTATAGTGTCGAAAAAAGTCATAGTATAGTATATCAAAAAAGTTACAATTTAGTAAGAAAAATCATAGTATAGAATGTTGAAAAAGTCATAAAAGATTATGTTGAAAAAAAGTCATAGCATAGTATGTCGACAAAGCTCACAGTATAGTATGTTGAAAAATGTCAAAAAAGAAATAGTATAGTATGTTGACAAATGTCATATTGTAGCATATTGAAAAAATTATACTGACTGAAAAAGTCATAGTATAGTA
>NC_048427.1:10508700-10570993 GCF_013103735.1 Etheostoma cragini | reverse complement strand
CATAGTATAGTATATCAAAAAAGTTATAATATAGTAAGAAAAATCATAATATAGAATGTTGAAAAAGTCATAAAAGATGATGTTGAAAAAAAGTCATAGCATAGTATGTCGACAAATGTCATAGTGTAGTATGTCAAAATATGTCATGGTGTATTATGTCAAAAAAGTAATATTACAGTACATCAAAAAGTCAAGAGAAAAAAAGTCATAGTATAGCATGTCAAAATAAGTTGAAAGATGCATAGTATTGCATGTTATAAAATGTCCATATAGTGTTGATAAAAGTCATAGAATTGCATGTCAAAAAAGGTCGTAGTATAGCATGTCAACAATTGTCACAGTATAGTATGTCAAAAAAAGTCATTTTGACTGAAAAAGTCATAGAATAGCATGTTGTAAAATGTCACTAAAACGTCATAGAATGTCAAATATTGGAAATAAAATAAATAAAATAATATGTTGATATGATTATGTAATATAATATGTTATGTTGATATAAAGTCATAGTATATTATGTCAAAAAATATTAAAGACAGTCATAGTATAGCGTGTTGAAAAGTCATAGCTTAGTATGTCGCAAAACCTTGAAAAAAATCATTGTATAGAATGTAGAGAATTGTCTGTCTTGTGTGACATATATAAAGAAGTAAAAACAACACAGTGCAAAAAACACATTTTAATTCATGTACATTACAAGTGTTACACATTATTGCTAAAACAAATGTCATATAAATTCATATTACAGCATTTCAAAATAAAGTTGAAAAGATTACAAAAAAATCAAAGTATTGTGTGTTCAAAATGTCATATTATAGTATGTTGAAATACCTCTAAAAAAGCATTGTATAGTGTGTTAAGTTCTGTTTTGTGTGACCTTTAAACAGAAGTGAGAACACTGAACATTGAAAAGAAATATATTTTTATCCATGTACAAGTGTTACTAGAACTAATGTCATAAAAATTCATAGTATAGCGTGCCCGAAAAAAGTTATAATATAGCATGTTGACAAATGTCATGGTATTGTACAGTATGTCAAAAGAAGTATGTTAAAAACAACTCAAAAGACATTGTATTGTATGTCAAGAATTGTAAAAAATAAAAATAAAAAAGGTCATAGTATAGTATGTCGAAATATGTAAAAAACAAAGTCATAGCAAAGTATGTCAAAAAAAGTCCTAGTATAGTATGTTGAAAAGCCATCAAATAAGATGACGAAAAAAGTCGCAAAAACTCATTGTATAGTATGTTGAAAGAAGTCATAGTATAGCATGTCAAAAAAAACTAAAAAAAGTAATTGTATAGTATTTTAAGAATTGTCTGTCTTGTGTGACTTTTAAAAATAAGTAAAAACAACACATTAAAAAGAAACTCATTTTTCTTCACGTACAGTACAAGTGTTACACATCATTGCTAAAACAAATCACAAAAATATTCATAGTATAGCATAGGCACAGTGTATTAGGTTGAATGGATTACAAAATGTCATAGTATTGTGTCAAAAAATTCATGTTATAGTATGTTTGAGGAAAAAGTAATAGTATAGTATGTTAAAAAAACTCAAAAAAGCATCGTTTAGTGTGTCTTGTGTGACTTTTAAAAAGACGTAAAAACAACACATTGAATAGAAGCAAATTTTTATTCAGTGTCATACATTATTGCTAAAACAAATGTCATAAACATTCATAGTAGAGCATGTCAAAAACTGCATAGTAAATTATGTCAAAAGTCACAATAAGTCATAGTATACTATGTTAAAAACGGTCAGAGTATAGTTGAAAAAGTCAAAATAAAGTCAGAGTATAGTTTGTCGACAAATGTTATAGTGTAGTGTCGAAAAAGTCACAATAAGTCATAGTATCAAAAAATGTCATAGTATAGTATTTTGAAAAAGTCTTAGTAAAGCATGTTGACAAATGTCATAGTATAGTATGTTAAAAAAAGTCATAGTATAGCATGTCAACAAATTTCATAGAGTAGTATGTTTAAAAAAGTCATAGTATAGCATGTTGACAAATGTCATAGTATAGTATGTTAAAAGAAGTTATAGTATAGCATGTCGACAAATGTCATAGATTAGCATGTCAAAAAGAGTCATGTATGGTATGTCGAAAAAAGTCATAGTATAGTATGTCAACAATTTTGAAAGAACATCATAGTATAGTGTGTTGAAAAAAGTCATAGTATAGTATATCAAAAAAGTTATAATATAGTTTGTCAAAAAAGTTACAAAAACGTCATCGTATAGTATGTCAACAAATGTCAGTGTAGTATGTCAAAAAGTCCTATTACAGTATGTCGACAAAAGTCATAGTACAGTATCTCAAAAATGTCATAGATTAGTATGTCAAAGAGTCATGTATAGTATGTCGAAAAAAAGGTCATAGTATAGTATGTTGAGAAATGTCAGTGTAGTATGTCGAAAAAGTTGTATTGACTGAAAAGAGTAAAAAAAAGTTTATAAAAAATGTATAGTAAGTTGACAAATGTCATATTGTAGCATATTGAAAACATTATACTGACTGAAAAAGTCATAGTATAGTATGATGAAAAAAGTCATAGCATAGTATGTCGAGAAATGTCATAGTGTAGTATGTCGAAAAAGTCATGGTTTATTATGTCAAAAAAGTTATAATATGTCATAAAAAGTCATAGTATTGCATGTCGACAATTATCATAGTATAGTATGTCGAAAAAAAGGTCATAGTATAGTATGTCAAAAATTCTGAAAGAAAATCATAGTATAGTGTGTCATAAAACTCATAGTATATCAACAAATGTCATAGTGTAGTATGTCAAAAAAGTGCTATTGACTGTAAAAAGTTAAGAAAAAGTAATAGTATAGTATGTCAAAAGACTCAGTATGTCAAAAAAAAAACATAGTATAGAATGTTGAAAAAGTCATAAAAGAGTACATCGAAAAAAGTCATAGCATAGTATGTCGTAAAAGGTCACATATAGTATGTTGAAAAATGTCATATTGTAGTATATTGAAATAGTTATACTGACTGAAAAAGTCATAGTAAAGTATGATGAAAAAAGTCATAGCATAGTATTATGAAAAAAGTCATAGTATAGTATGTCAAAAAATGTCATAGTGTGGTATGTCGAAAAAGTCATTGACTGAAAAAGGTAAAAAAAGTCATAGTATGTTGAAAAAAGTCACAGCATTGCATTTTCAAAAAGTCAAAAAAGTCTTAGTATAGCATGTTGAAAAAATTCAAAAAAGTCACAGTACAGTGTTGAAAAAGTACAGTACAGTGTTGAAAAAGGTCAGTAGAATTTGTCAAAAAAGTAAAATAAGTCAAATGTATGTCAAAAAATGTAGTGTAGTTTAATGTAAAAAAAGTCACAATAAGTCATAGTAAAGTAGGTTACAAAAAGTTGAATAAAGTCTTAGTCTGTCGACAAATGTCAGTATGTCGAAAAAGTCATAATACAGTATGTTGAAAATGTCAGTTTAATGGCGTAAAAAATCACAATAAGTAAAAGTATATAATATGTCAAGAAAGTCATATAGTATATTGTAAAAAGTCATAGTGTTGTATTTTCAAAAAGTAAAAACAGTGTTAGTATAACATGTCGAAAAAATTCAAACAAGTCATAGTACAGAATGTTGAAAAAAGTCAGTATAGAAGTCACTGACTGAAAAATTCAAAAAAATGACAAATGTCAGTATAGTCTGTAGAAAAATGTATTGTAGTTTAGTATCACAAAAAAGTCACAATAAGTCATAGTAAAGTAAGTTGAAAAAAATCATAAAATGTCATAGTATAGCATGTTGAAAAAAGTCATAATATAGTATGTCAAAATGAGTTATAGTATTTTGAAAAAAGTCATAGTATGTCGGAAAAGTCATAGTACAGTTAGTCGAAATAGTAAAGCAAGTTGACAAAACTTGTCATTACAATTGTGTAATATGTCGAAAAAAATCATAGTATAGTAGGTTGAGCTGTCATTGTGTAGCATGTCGAAAAAAAACTGCAAAAAGTTAACAAAAAAGTCAAAGTAGAGTATGTCGAAAAAAGTAATAGTATAGCATGTCGGAAAAGAAAAGTCAAAACAGTCTTAGTAGTTGTTAATGTCCCGTCCAGCACCCATGTCGTTCAAATAGCAAATGCACCTGCGCCCATGGGTGTGCTGGTCTTACAGGGAGGAGTGTTCAGGTGATTCTTGTTGTGTTGTTATGTTGAGGTAGCAGGAAGTGATTTACGCCATTGACCAACAAAAACCTGGTCTAACGTCAATAGCGTGGCTTTTTTTATTTTTATTTTTAAACAGTGTATTAGTAGAATGCGTCTAGGCTTATGCACAGCACGCGCAAACTGTGCTTGTTATAAACACAAGGAAGCGCAGCAACACACAAAAGATTACATTTAAATATATTACAGTGCAAATCCGGCATCATAATAGCAACGCGCCAAAGTACAAATGCACCTGGCTTTTAAAGGGAATGAGGGCTGACACACTGATTGGATTATTGCATGTTACGCCCAAAACACACCTACAAAAGAAAACATTAAGTACAACCCTTTTGAACCACGCACCTGGTGCACGGACCCATTTTTCCGCCGTCAAACTAGCAAAAGCGGCTTTAGATACGTCCTAAACGCACTTGCGCTTCACGCTGTTAGCTTAGATCGTTAAAATGGGGCCCATAGTTGAAAAAAGTAGAAAAACAATGTTAAAAATGTATACAAATATAACTCTTTATCCATCCACCTGACGTTCACTACGCTTTCAAGAGAGGAGACAAGTGTTTATAGTTTCATACCAGTGACGCTGCTTGAAATGCGATATCTTTAGTATAGAGGAGCTTTGATATAGTACAGGGATTAACAACCTCTTGTAGGTAGCTCAACCAATGGCACACTAGCATTAAGTGTGAGAGATTTTTTGGAAAACTTTCCGATCCGCATGCCAAATGACCTCTTTTATTGCTATTGGCAGTTTAGTTGATGGGCGACTCAATGCTGATATGACAGTTATTAATAAGAACATTTTAAAATGCCCCTTCATATGAAAAAGGTTGCTGACCCCTGGTAGAGTATGTCAAAAAAGTCAAAAATATATGGTATGTTGAATAAGTCATAAAAAAATGTGATGTTAGGGAAAAAGTCATTGTACAATATGTCAAAGTCATAAAACTATATTAACTTATTAAAAAATATCACACTATAGTATTGTCAGAAAATAAATTATTGTATGTTGTAAAAGTCATAGTATAGTATCTCTCAGTAGGGCTGTTTATAAAAGGGGGTAGTCTGGCGACTTGCACACCAAAGACCAAAGGAAGAGTCCATCATGTCCTCCTTGAAGAAACTGCATGGAGGAAGGGTGGGGGTGGTGCGGGAGCATCAAAGGCTTGTATCAGGTGGATGCAACAGCAGTGTTGTCATTACTTGGAATTCTTCATGGGGGAGAGAAACTAGCACTATAGCTTTAAAAAGGTCATAGTACAGCATAAGTCCTAGTATAGTTAATCCTAAAAACGTTCATCGTAGTTTATTGATTAAAGAAAAAAGGTTATTTATAGTAGGTTGAAATAAGTCAGAAGCCATAATAGTACATATTGGCATTACCAATTAGAGTTCCTGTATATAGTAGTGTGTGTTTGTGAGAGAGTGAAATTCTATTTCCTTTTCTTCCTGCCCAGGTGACAGTGACAGCACAGCAGTGATTGCCTGCTGCTGCTGGGGTCTCCTCTATGGCACCCAGGGGGTCCCTGAAGGCAACTACTCCAACCTTGAGTACCGGGACCGACTGGAGCGCAGTGCCGAGCAACTCTACGCCCTTTCACACTGAGAAGGCCACCACAGCCTGCTGCACTAACGGAGTGTGTCCCAAAATCGTGCATTAAGGGGAAACTAGGCCAAACAGTGACGTAGAGCGAGCTGGCACACTCGATAGTACATCAATCTAGAGGGCTGTCACTGAGCCAAAAAGTGTGGTGTCATACTTGCCTAAAGGAGAAACAGAGTGCCCCACTAACCCAAACAGTTATTTCTGCCACAAAAAGGACGGTGTGCCTTATAAGGTTGGTGTATGAAGACGGTTCCCCCTAGTGACCATTTTAAATTAACATGCAAAATTGCACCACTAAGCAGAACGAATCCAAGCTAATGTGTGGAGAATACAAAAAGTCCCCTGAGAGGTAATTACTTTGTTTTGTCAGTCTGACATAATAGCAAATTCTTATCAAGCTTAAAAATAAATGTACTCTTGTTATGGTCTAATAAATAATAAATTCTGTCTCGTAGTTGTTACTGTTACTTCATGTAGTGCAGAGCAAAAATTTAACTGTAATAGTCAAACAGCACAATTAGTGATGTAATAAATTAAACAAAGCTTAGAAGTTGAGTTGAAAACTTTATTTTTTTGGTGATTGTTGTTTTAATATTTTTTTGTCTTGTCTATTTTTTATTAATTATATATATATATTCCTACAGGAGAGAAGTAGCAAAGGGGTGGTTTTCACTAATGGATCGAGTTAAAAAAAAAGGAAAATGATTTGCTAAAAATCCTCTCTTAAAATCCATCCTTTCGTGCTTTGTTTCCCATTTGTGTCATGATACTTACAAAACCCCACAAGGCTAAAAATACACTGCTGGAAGATAAAGTGTCTGCTGCTGTGTTTCACCCGTGTTATTTCCCCGACTGCCCAGCAAGGTGCCTTAAGTCTCTGGGAAAAAGTTGGAGAGAAGAGCAGAATGGCCGCCACGGTTTGGTGCTGCAGCTGTCGTCTGCCTCCTTCATCATTAGCATAAAAAAATGTCCTCGTCTGGGGCTGACGATGAGGTTTGTACACATGAAGTCCGTTACAGCAGTAGAATAATATGCAGTGAGACTTTTGTCCTCTTCTCTCCTTTGTATGGTCCTGGCAGTTTGTCTGAGTCGCATTCAGTCTGGGCCTCACATCCAGCGGGCAGTGTGGATGCTGGGGTTCATTCCTAAGAACAGTTTGGGAAGTGGGGAGGAGGGCAGATGAGGTTTAGTTTCCAGGCTGATGGAAGGGAGCAGGGTGCGTTTGTACCTGCATTGCTGTGGGAGGCAAACAGAAAATATAAATATATACTATAAATGCTACACTTTACCTAAGATATGGTATCAAGGGATAGGTTTTTACTTTGCATTATGCATACTATTACCTTGTGGATGGCCTATGTAAAAGTGTTGGTGTGCTCCTTGCTGTGGTCCATGCTGGGGGTGCTGGGGCACTGAGCCGGGGCCCTGCTGAGGAGGAGGCTGCAACATCACTAACTGGGGCTGGCCGTGGCTCCCCGAGTGGTGGGGACCCGACATGGCTCCCTGTACATGGGCCTGCAGGTTCAGGAGATTGACAAACCAAGTTAAGGGGGAAAATCGTTTTTTTTCTGATTTGCAGTGATGCATGAAAAGGAACAGTAACCATACAGCAGGAAAAGTAGCAGCACCGTGAATCTTTACCTGTGCCATCTGTCCCAGGGGATACGTTTGTGGGATGCCCTGGTGGCTGTGGATGCTATAGCCCTGAATGGGGTAAGATCCTTGTGGAGACGTGTGGCCGGGCGGCATGTTGGGTGGGGTGGGTGCTGATAGGGGACCTGAGTGGTACAAGGACTGGGGCTGTGGACCTGACTGGGCATTCTGAAAAGAGAGATTACAACATTAAAAAAGGTTAGAAGAGCCAATAAATGAATCACAATGACCGCATGCCAGAGACTGGATTCTTTTAAAAAATTTGGCCCATAAAAGGCCCTGAAGACTGGGCTAAACAGACACCTCCTCCCCAGATGAGAGAAAGTAACAGTGGGCGTTTGCACTTCTCTTGACCTCCTGAAGGCTACATTTCAGCAGTCTAGTATCATTATGGCATGTATGAATCCAGACTTTGGAGGATCCCGCCACTAAATGGGGACACAGCAGCATGTTTCAGTATATTTTGTAAAATCCAAGCAGTTGTGTTTCTCACCTGTCCAGGGCTAGGTGCACCATGCTGGGGAGGGGGCTGGTTGCCTGTCGGAGTACTGGAGGGCTGCGGCTGATGAACTGCACCCGAGTGGTGGGAGAAAGACTGGGTCGCTACATAAGAAAAATAAATAATTATTAAAAGGAAAGCTTTACATCGTTATTTTACGGTCAATTTATTGTGAAACTGAAAGAAATTGAAAGTAAGCTAATCACTATCAGTAAAGCCCATACTACCTGCAACAGATCAACTTTGAAAGTTTTTGGAGCATTATCAACGTCAATCAATTTGCAGGTCTGGATCCACTCACCGTAGATGCCCTGCTGTGGTCCCTGAGGTCCATCCCCCTGTGCAGAGAACTGGGGGCCTCCCGGGGGTCCCATAGCTTGTGGGTGTGGACCCCCACCTTGACCTATCATCCTGGCTCCACCTTGCAGCATGGAGTACATAGGCTGAAGAGGGGGAGAAAAGAAAAAAATAAGCACATTTTCAATACATTTGTTTTAAAGCAACGCTAGAGAACTTTTCCCCCTTCGGCCCCCCCAAGAGGTTGGAAGTAGAGTTGCCCATTACATTACATTGTCCAGTTCATTCGATCTACAGATCCGCTACCCAATCTGGAAAACTTGCACAATGGAACACAATTCCACTTCTAACCTTTAGGGGGACCGAAGTGGTAAAAGTTCTCCAGTGGTGCTTTGGGGCGTTTTCACACCTACATCATCGGCCCGGCCTTTGGACTTTTCAATTTGGTCCGAACCAAAATTGCAGGTGAGAATGGTGCCATGATCAATCAAAAGAGGTGGTCTTGGTCTGGACCAAACTGAACCATGTTTCGGGTCGTTTGCAGTATGAAAGGAAGTTAGGCAACTACACACCATAGAAGAAGGAAAACCCCGGAACCTACTGAAAACAATCTCCTAACCATTTACAACTTGAATTAAAAGGGGTTAGAGGATAGACGTCCTACCTGTCCAGGGTAGGGTGTCATGGCCTGGATGACCTGCTGCTGGCTGTACTGCTGTGGGTTGTACTGAAGGTAGGACTGAGGGTAGGGGGATGCTACCAGCGGGGCGCCAGCGGCTGACGCTGCAGCTTGCAGCATGGGCGGTGCTGAGGTACCATGGTCAGAGCGCTGACCCACTACTGAGCCTGGCGGAGGCAAAAAATTATCAAGATGACAGAAACATGGAGGAAAAAACTAAAAAAAACTCAAGACGCTGTTCTTATTAAATTATTATTTTGTTAAGCAGATGTCAGTGCACTATTGTATTGCAGCTTATGGTTATCTGGCTTTGACAAGAGCTGAGAGAACATTCATTTTAGAAGCAATTGTAGTTTTTATTAAAAGGTAAAACTACAAATTGAAACCCCAGGCATACAGCACTGGCGAGAAATGCACTTCTAACCTTTGGTCCTGGGGTATTTTCCCTGGCTGACTGTAGACATGGTGTACTGGTACATTGGCGGAGGCTGAAAGACAGAAATGATCAAGAGGTCAACTCAAGAAAGACTGTTGCTGCATTGTGAGGAATACATTTAAGACTGAAACAATTATTTAACTAGAAGAAAATAAATTGGCAATCATTTTCATCATCAGGTGATCGTTACACATTTTCAACCTCTACAATGTTAATATTTACTTACTGGTTTCTTTTGGTATTTTATGACAGTAAACGGAGTGTCTTTGGATTTTAAACAGAAAAAAATAGACATTTAAATTTAGCACCATGGGCTCTGGTGAAAGCTGATAGGCATTTTATATTATTTTTTTACTTTTAAAATTATACACATAATATTAATATAACAAGAATTGATAATATAAATAAGTGTTAGTTGGATCCATAAATACATTGTTTTTTATAAAAAACTGCTTTATCATAGGAAATTTGGATTATACTCATGTGGCAGGTCATACCAGCTGTTGCTGTGTTACACTTGTTTTTATTTTACATATCCTAAAATGACACTGGTAGTATGTACCTGCACTGGATGGATCTGTGATACATAGGAGAGGTAGGGGGTGTTGTACAGTGGTCCCTGTGTGCCTGGGTGCTGAAGGACCACAGGGCTTTGAGGAGTTGGCCGAGGTGGGGTAGGGGCAGTGTTGGGCTTTGTCTGTACGATAACACAAACAGAGGAAAATAAAACCTGTATGTCACTAAGTTAAACACAATGTTTTCAACACATTTTATTATTCAATATACGAACATTTAAGCCATGTTACAATAAGTGAAATAAACAGTGCCAATGGCGTCTTTCACATTTCAAGGATGTAGCAGGAATAAATGGGCTTACCATGGGCATTTGAGCTTTGATAGGGTTGAACTCTTTAGCGTTGGGGTTTAAGGTTGATTTCTTTACTTGGCTAGAAGACACAAAAAAAAAAAATGTGTTTACAAATGACAATCACAATGACCTATGTAAGCTAACTTGAATAGTTTATGATGAGAAATCCATTTTTGAAACTCACTCTGCCACGCCCTCTGTCTGCTCCGTTGACTCAGACCTGGCATCGTCACTTCCCGGGGTCCTGGCTGGCTGCGGGTTGGCTGGTGAATGCCTGTCTGAAACGGTTGCTGTTGTGGCACCAGGTGTAGTTGTGGTGTCCTTGGTGGCAACCTCAGCAGGGGCTGGTGACAGCTGAGATTGGGGGTGGGAAAGACTGGGAGCTGGAGCCTGAGCTTTGGGCTCTGATGAAGGGTGAGTGTCTGATGGCGAGAGTTTGGCTGCACCGGCGACCTCACTGACAGCAGGTGGGGTTGCTGCTGCTGGGGAGCTGGGAGAGCTGCCTCCACTCGGCTGGAGCTGCAAGAAGAGTCGAAGATGAGGACTGAGTCATGAGGAGATGGCAAATAGATAAATGTAGTCTAATGGCACATGACTTCAAGTCACATTTATACCTTTTCATAATATTTTAGAAATAATTTTACTGTTAACTTAATGTTAAGTTACCAAATCTAAGGAGCAGCCAAAAGACACTAGGCAAGTGGCCTTGAGAATCAGAACATGTCCAATAAAACGTGAAAGACATGAGAAACTCAGCAGCTTCCACCAGGGCGGCAGAAACTAGTCTTACTACAGTAATTAGTCACACACTGCAAATTAAATATCCTCATTATAGAAACCAGTCTCAAATGTACAACTATTTTTTATGAGTGTTGCATACAGAGTGAGTAAACCTTCAATATCATGTAATACAAGTTAATGGTTACAATCAAGTGAATAAAACAATATTTTAAAGAAATTGTCCAACATCAGTGATGACCAAGGTCACAGCCTCTTGATTGGTCACAGATTGTCTAATTTCACGCTTCATGGAAAGGGAACAGAACTCTTACCCTGAATTCCTTGCCAAATTTCCGCAGCTCCTCAATCTGCGACCTTTGCTGAACTGAGGGAACTGGTGGAGGAGAGAGGAATAAACGTGAATGAAAATCAAAACATTTTAAAACTGCAAACACATGACATGTTGTCAAAAACATACAAAGCATGCAACTATGCATACATGTATATGATCTGATTTATATGTTTAGCTAAATTAAAAGACTCTCCAGTGCTTGGCTGGTACCAATTTGAAGTCTTATACACACACACACACACACCTTTACTACTCTTGCTGTCCTCTGTGCAGCTGGGGCTCTCTGCTGAGCGTTCTTTTGCAGCTGCGCCAAGGATCTCATTCACTGTAAAGACGAGACACACGGTAAACTAATTAGTTGCAGTGCTTCATCAGATTCCACCTTCAATACTTGTTGCGTAATGCTACGAGGTCACGGTGTCATTGAGGCAGATACAACTCATGTCATTATAGAAAAATGATTTTGATTTTGACTTCAAATTCTAAATGATCAAACAACAACAGAAGTCAGACAGCACCATCAACAGGGAAGAGAGGGGCGGGGCCAGACGTCTTCTGGGCAGGCAGGGAGACAGACGATGTGTCCAAATAAGGCGTGTCCTGGGAATAACCTGATTTAGGAGAGCGAGTAGCTGCAAGGACAAGGAAAATTGAAGTTCTAAGCAAGATTAATCAATAATATAGAAGAGGATTTTTGTAACAGCAGTTGATTGAATGTACCTGTAGACTGAGTGTGTGAGTTTAAAGTACGGACAGTTCTGCTTGACTGTGGCGGTCTTTGGATCTTGGGAGATGTTCTGATAGAGACTGAAAGCCACAAAAAAAAAATTCATACCGCCTTATCAACGTGCAAAGATGCTGTTCAAACACGTTATAACTGTAGTTCAAACACTTACCTCCATTAACAGGCCTGCCAGCTTCAGACAGCGAGTGTGGGAGTGAGTGGGAATGAGGGACTGTGTGTCCGTGAGGAGTAGGGGGACTGACTGGGGATGGGGCAGCAGAAGCAGAGGCTGGCGTGGGTGCTGGTCCCCCTGGAGATGCAGGTGTGTATGGGCTTGCAGGGCCAGAGTTCGGCCCTGGGCTGGGGCTTCCCTGGGGATGGTGGGAAGTGTAGGGCCCACCTCTGCCTGACAGAGGGCTGTTTCTCTCTGAGGGTGAGACGCCAGACTGGGTACCAGTGGCAGAGGGCAGTGGGGGTCTGGGGGAGGAGGAGGATGGAGGGTTGGAGCGATAACCTCCACTTAGACGATTGTGGGGTGTAGGTCCCCCAGGACCTCTCTCAGCTCGCTCCCGGTTCATCTCTCTCTGACGTTGAGGTAATGGAATGTACTTGCCCTCCCTGAAAGAGAAAGATAATACGTCACACAGGGGGCAAAAAGGTGGTATAGGTGACACAAGAAATACTACACTTTCAAAACTGGTGCATGGAAACATGATGAAATTTGAGGTTCAAAGTTTATTCAAGCATTTAACAGAGGGGATTTGTTATCTACTATACAACAAAACACTATTTTTCTACAAGCCCAACAAACGAGCGGCTCCTCTCACCTGGTGCTGGCTCCAGGGCTGTCTCGGCCCCTTTCACGCTCTCTGTCACGGGGGCTCTCACGGCCCCTCTCACGATCATTGGCATCCCGTACCACAGCACTGTACTTGTCCTCCTCACTTTTGCCCTCATCATTTTCCAGGCCCACACGATGGCGATACTGGGGGCTGGACTCTATCTCGCTGGCCAGACGAGCGGCGCGTGCCTCCCTCTGCCGATACATCTCGGAGTTACCCTTCTCCAGTGGCACGCTGGTCAGCGGGAGAAAGGTGCGACAAAGAAATAAAATGAGGGTACAGAAACCTTTAGAACTGTTGATGAAGCTAAACTTAGTTTGTGTCAAACGTGTAAATCATAATGTCATTATTATTATTGAGACTTAGTGGTAATAACGATGATCTTATTGACCTCAACAGCATTTTTTTTTCATTTCGTTAGCTGGTAAAGACTAAGTGTCTTACCGAAGTACACTTCCTTGTGAAAGTTGACTTTCATCTATACATCAAGCTTGACTATCATCAAATTATATGAAAGAAGGGTCGGGTACCAAGCTCTGTACCTTTTTGGGTACAGACCAAATTACGTGGGTAACTACAGAGGAAAGATTTACTTTAAACCAAATGTTGCCAAATTTTGGTGCCTGAGAGCGCAAGCTTATCTGTCCTCTCTTCATATTGACAGAGAGCGGAGCTCAAACACACACACATGCACCCATGATATTAATGGCGAGCTGAAAGCAGTCGGGATGCTGTTGACAATACACTTCCTCTGAGACAAGAAGGCACAACAGGAGGTTTCTGTGTCCTGGTGACTGACTGACAGGCTGAGGTTGTAAGGCAAGGCATCTTTATTTCTACAGCACCTTTCAGCAACAAGGCAATTCAAAGTGCTTTATTTAAAACATTAAAAACCAGTCATGATGAAAATAAAACGGGCTAAAAAATTGAATATACAAATACAAGAATAAAAGTTACACTGTGTAAGAAATAATTATTCAATTTAATAAGTTGTAGGAGGGAGGGAAGGTTTTTTTTATTTTATTTTTTTTTATTTCTTTACCATGCGTACACATCGCTACAGCCACTGCAGCAGCCAATACACGGACACTAGAAACCTTTTATAAATTACCTAATTTGTATTGTTAATTGGTCGCAGCGGTGTCAGCAGTTAGCTCTCTCGTTAGCCGCTGAGCTGAGCAGCGTGCAGGCAGAGCAAGCAGCCGCCAGACTAACCTAGTGATAGGTGCAGGACTTCACTGTGACCGGACTGTTTAGAGACAACGTGGCCGGCAGGAAAAGTTAACCGGTGCCGATGTACAAACAATTTTATATCACAAAAGATAGGTAACCCAGCAACGATTATGAGCTTGTCCTCAGAATTAATGCGGCGCGTACGCACAGAGTGTAAAATATTCTAAATAAATAGCAGTGTTCTAAGCAAATAGGATAAATAGGTTTGGAACCATTTTTACAACTGAAATACTTTTTGTAATTACAGAGGGAGAATACCAAATCTGTCTGTGGATATTTAGCGAGGATATAGGCCTATATACAAGGAAGAGATGGTATAGTGCATAAAGATAAATAAAGATACACAGACTTCTATTTTTCTACTTGCCAAAAAACCCACAGACAGATTTGATATAAAACTTTAGAAGTAAGCAAAAATACATAAAATTATATTGTATAAATTCTTTACAACAAAATTTTGGGACATTACCTGTGTTTTTTCTGCAGTGTTTGGCTTATCTTAGAAATAATAATACATCAATAATTCCTGACGGCAATGAATCCATATGAAAACTTACGTATACATGGAAAGACTGGAATCATATGTTGATGTGACTCCATATTTGACTTCATTGAAACGGAACATCTCATTGGCATCCCACCCATTGGACTAAAAACAACATATTTAAATACAAAAGAAAAAACAGGGAGATGAATGGGTTAGTAAGTAAATCGGTACTTTAAAAACAATGATAATTTAGTATATCAGTTTGATTTCTTGTGGCATCTCAGATTAACATCTTGTTTCAAAGGATTGAGGTGTGGATAATCAATCAAAAAGGAGGCTGTATGTATGTAGTTAGACTAAGGGTGCATATTATTATACTATTTCTGAATCCAAAGAGTATTTATATCATTAGAGGTTAGTTGGTGTTTCTATGCATCAAAGAGACAGAGTGACTCACTGCATCATTTTCCAGATCGTAACTCTCTCCATTGCTGTCTCCTCCCTCCCATCTTTGCAGAACCTTCTCTTTATGTTCTCCATTGATGCGAGTGGAGCTGATGGCTGTGTCTGTGAAGGTGTCTAAAATTCAAGAGAAAAAACAAATGAAGAAACATTCTCTAAATGTTTCATTTGGCAAGACTTGTCTACAGCCTGCATTTGTGTCTCAAAATGTTAAACTATGTACCATTGTTATCATTTACTTGCTTTTAACCAAATTGCAGAAAGACAATTATCTTCTCTCCCCCTATACCCCATGATATTAAAGACAATTCAAACCAGTCATACCATTTACTACAAATCAAGGACACTCCAAGCATGAACAAATAAATACTTTTACACAAAGCGCTCTTTTCTTTTTCAGGAGGAACTTTAGGTCTTGCTTTAAATGCATTGCATGTTGGTGAAAAAAATTGCATTTGTTACTTTTCCCCCCAGTGCCTTGGTCAACTGTGTGTGTGTGTGAGTATGTGTGTACCTTTGGTGGCATAGTTGAGGTCAACATCTCTGCAGATCATAGTCACCAGGTCTGAGGGGCTGAAGATCATAGTGTCAGTGATCTCCTCCCTTCGTGGCAGAAGGGATGTTGAGCTCTCCTCCTCACTGCGTTTGTGTACAGCGTCCACAGCCAACTCACACTACAGACCAAACATTAGGAGGGTAAAAGGAAATTTGAGAACTCTGTAGCTTGCAAAGCAGGACTTAAACAACTAACGTAAAGGCCATATTTTTCCTGGACACAAGTTTACCATTATGGTGACAGGATTACTTGCATTACTTCATTAAATTGGCAGAGGGAAGTGAATGACTGCTTGCTCAACCTGAGCTTCTTACCCGAGAACTGAGAGTCTTGAAAATGCCTTCAAATACACTGCCATTCTTCACTCTTATGTCACAGGTGGAACCCTGGGAGAGATTTTGTTTAAAAAACGTATTCAACCAGAAATACACATACATATTGTTATTTAGATACGTGAAAGTGACACTTTCAAAACTGAAAGAGCATTTATGGATTACTTATGCATATTTTGTACACAGTATTCTCTGCCTATTTTCATGGCTAACTTTTACACAGGATGCACAGCCTGTCTCTTCACAAACAAGTTAACCAGCGCTTTTCTGCCAGCTGCTGTAACCCTTCACTGCCTGAGACAGACACAGCAGATCACAAAATAGGTATCTTCACAGTAGATACGTTACATCTTACCTGTAACTATTATGGTACATGTCAAATGAAGTGAAGCAAGCCACATATTTTCTAGAATAATCATCCTGGTCTGAGAAGAACATTGATAAAAAGCCAAATGCCTTACCACAACAGCTGTAAGGAAATGAAGCATTCTGGCATTGTTGTACACACCCTCGAACACCTGCACATGGGAAAAGGTAGGAAGTATCCATCAAGTCAAGTTTCACAAGAACTTTGTTCATTCCATGGGCAAGGTAACACCAAAACTTTCCTTTCATGCAGGAGAACCACCTATGACGTACTCTCCTGAAAGGAGGTTTAAACCACAACCACTCACATGGACCACCATCACAGGTTTATTCCTGGACGTCAGATTGTATTTCATGCACGTCACATTTTCACATCAGTGATGTTAGTAAACACAGGAGTAAAACATTCCTATAATTTAAATTATAATCACTAGAGGGACACAAAAATGTTGATTTCCCATCTATATTTTCAAATCTTCAATTAAGTATGTTATTACACCTTAAAAATGTCCAAAAGGGGGATGCTTTGGGACTTAAGGATGAGACATTTCTTTAAATTTTGCCTCTTAGCTTTTAAACATACAAAAATATGTTCTGTGCTTGTTGCTGGCCAACTTTACTGAATCCGGATACTCACAGGAGATGACTGGAATGATGGTTTTGCAGAAGTTCGATTCCTGGAAAAAACATGTTTGTCTGTTTAGAAACACAAGGAGTAACTTCAATGCCTGTTAAGGCAGCGTCACATATCCACATACACAACTTTGACGAGCTTAACTTGCAGGTCTAACAAGTTCCCAAATCAACATTCCTACTGCATTGAAAATCTCTACAGTGCATATCCATTATGAATGTATAATTTACAGCTACTCTCAACCTTTCTTGTGTAGTGCTAGGTGTCCACATGCCACCTTTGTGGCTTAAAATAAAAATACTGGCATCAGAACAGGGGTATCATTTTCAATTGACATCTCAAAAACATACGAGTTTACTTATCCCTTTAAAATAGATCACACTTAATAAAAAAAAAGGAATAGGGAAAGACAAATTGAACACAAGGGACGTATCAGAGACTGTTACAAAACAAAGACTGAAACGAAGCTGGCAAGAGTTCAGTACACCTCAAGGATTTAGACCACATGACATAATACTGGCCATAAAATTCAATGTTAATTATAATGATTCTGTAACATTTTCTTGTCTACAAAACGGTTTGTTGTAAAATTTTACAATTTTCAATCATCAACGTCCCTTTGCTTGCACTGACAGGCCAGATAAACTTTATATAGCGTGTATGCCGATTTGATGCTCACTTCTTCCACCACACTTGGACTCACCTCCCTTTTTTGTCTTCGATTAAATTAGGGCGTTCTGATTGGCCCAGAGACCCTGTCAATCTAACATGAACTAATCTCATTGGAGAGAAGCTTCATTTTCGAGACACACCCACTGAACACACAGCGCCTTCACCGGTAGGCCTCCAAGTCACAGGACAATCCCCGCACTGTCCTGACACGAATCGCCCAACCCGCTTACCTCCCGGCCGGTGTCCTGTTGCCACTGTTGATGCCGCTGACTGGGGAAGACATACCGGCGGGGCCCGAGGTTCCGTTAGACGCTTTTCTCCCGCCTGAGCCGGGTTGCTGCTGTTGTTTCAGCATTGTGAAGCACAAGGCTTAGACACAACCAAGTTAAATCTAATTTTTAAACACGGATAACTCTCGATGTGAAGTTGCTTTAACGCGAACTATCTTTAGCAATATCAGCTGTCCTGGGGAGCGCAGAGCTGGTGTAGCCTCAGTAAGACCGGCTATTGTGGAGCTAACGTTACTCTTGCTAACTGAATACCAGTCGCGTGTGGCCTAAAATATATAGGCAAAACACCTCGCTAATTAAATTAAATGTGACATATAAGTTAACTTATTTCCCCTGACTACCTACTCTATAACCGCAGTGGTTATGTCAAAGCAAGATACTTATGAAATTACACGAGTTTCCGTATAATTATGTAGCAATAGCTGGCTAACTTAGCATTAGCTAGCTTTGATCCTCCAGCTCACTTCGGGCGATTTCCCTCCGGGGTTTACTTTCTTTTCTCTGTCGCGTCGCCTTAACTCCGGCACCACTGACCCTTCGAAATAGAGGTCTTGGCGTCACTGTCAGTTGCCTTAAGAACTTGATTTCTTCAGGTTTCTTACTGAAAACCTGCTGCGGTTGGTCAACACCACCTCTCGGTAGGTTCACTTGACTCAATCCGCGCGCGGCTGACTGGAAACCGGCTGAAAGGGGGAGGGGGCGTTGACATGCGCGTGCGCTTTTGACCTACTAGGGTGCGCGCGTACGTTGAATAATGTGTGCATTGAAAAGATATTTGATTAATCCTGATTTATCTGAGATATAAACAAGAATGGAGGGTTTCTACTGTACACGTGGCAGTCACCAAACAAAACAACATTTATTTTTTTTAAACAAAGTATTACCTTAATATTTATTAATTTCACCTCCACCTTTTATCTTTTCATGTGTAAGTTGCGGTTGCTTACTTTATGTTTTCATTTCATTCATGAATTCATAAATGACTTAGTATAAGAACAGCCGATGCCTATAGGCAAACAAACTGACTTGACCTATTAAACAACATTGTCAGTGCGTATACACACCAGTTATTACGACTGTAAGCTACAGACAGCATGGCAGCCTCCTTGAAGAGCGTTTGTGTAGCAGACGTTAGGTAATTTTCTCAAAGATCCTGATCTTTCCTTGAATTTTAGTTTCTTCTGACATCATTCTGGAAATTAAACAAAATACCTTCTTCGTCTTCTTCCAAAGAAATTGTAAGTACATTTAATACCCATCTGATTTGGGCGTTGCAACAGAGACAGTTGTGTTCTTACTCCATATATGTAGGCCTATATTAACTGTCACTGTACTTCTGAATCTATTTAAAGATAAATGGAAAGCTACGGTATTATGGATATATAATGACTAAGTGGATAAAGGCCAACAAAAGCAACATAATTATTACCCTACTGAAAAAAATTACATCCCTACTGTAATGCAGCCTGTCAAACTGGGGAAAACAACACTTATGCCATATAACGATATTACGATAGTGAAAATCTAAGATGATATCTAGTCTCATGTCCGATGTCGATATATGATGTCGATATAATATTGACATATTGCGCAAGCCTAGTGTTAGTATTTTCTTTCTTAGAGAACCATGTTTCAAAAGCATGCTAAAGATGGTGGCTTTGAATGGTGACAAGTTTTCATTAAATTTAACTTTAGCAGAAGTGCAAGTAAATGTAGGAGCAGTATATGAAGTAGTTAGGTCATCTTTAATATAAAAAACAATTGTTACATTTCAGACATGATGCAACAATAATGCAACAATTCAAAAGGAATCACTTTAGCATGTACACTAATAAATCTAACCAGGAATTCCCTTAACGTTTTTTTATGACACTTGAGTACATTTTGAACGCATGAGCCACTTACCTTTGATGGAGTAATAGAATCAAGGAACTTCTATTTAACTAAAGATTAGAGGCAGTTTTGTCCTCGCTCTGTACTGCTCCCATTAAAAAAAAGTCATTATGTTCACATTTCTGACCATCTAACCCTCGCTACAGGTATGCACCCCACATGTTGACAAAGAAGCTTCCACCCCTGCAGAGTCTTCTGTCACTGGTTTCCAGACTCAGCAGTCACCTTGCCAGACAGCATTATGATGTCATTGTTGTGGGTGGGGGTCACGCGGGGACAGAGGCAGCGGCGGCGGCAGCCAGAGTGGGAGCAGAGACACTACTGGTGTCACAGAAAATACAAACCATTGGTGAGAGAAATACATAGTTTGCCCTTTAGCAAACATCCTCCTTGTGCAATCTTGATAGGTTTTTTTTTTTTTTTTAATTAAAAACGTTCTACCAATTTATACTCCTTCTCTCATCACATCGCTCCAGGTGCCTTGTCCTGTAACCCGTCCCTGGGAGGAGTAGGGAAGGGACAGCTAGTAAAGGAGGTAGATGCTCTGGATGGGCTTTGTGGTCGAGCAGGAGACCGGGCTGGGATCCATTTCTCCATTCTGAATCGTAGAAAAGGCCCCGCTGTGTGGGGCCCGAGGGCCCAGCTGGACCGTCAGCGCTACCGCGAATTTATTCAGGTATCTTACACACAGATGTGGTTTTCGTTTTCAGAATTTTTGTCCGTGGATTGATTCAAAAGTGTTAACTGTGCATCTGCCTGCTTTTTCTCATACAGTCTGAGCTGCTGTCCATTCCCAGGCTGACGGTGTTGGAGGGCTCAGTAGAGGAGCTGCTGGTATCAGAACAGAACCCAGAGGAGCCTGGACAACACAAAGTCACTGGGATACGTTTGGGTAGAGAGAACATGCTATGGCTATTATATCCTGTGCTATTATCATAAGGATTCATATTAAATGTTAAAGCCAATCAGTTCTGGAGTTGTTGGACATCTGATATCTAACAAATGCACCAACCAGTAAAATGCACTTTTAACATTTTACAGTATAAGTTACAGAAAAAAGGGATCTGTTAATCAGTTTATGATTTTGCACTTATTTTGACATTGTCTTAGCAAATGGAAGCCACCTGATCTCAGCCAGCTCCGTGGTTCTTACTACTGGTACCTTCTTGTCTGGCTCCCTCTTCCTGGGCCAAAGCATGTCCCCCGGGGGTCGGATTGGAGATGCGCCATCGAGTGCTGGGCTGTCCCAGACACTGAGGGAGAGGCTGGGACTAAGGATAGGCAGACTGAGGACTGGTACCCCTCCCAGGATTGTGAAGGATTCAGTAGACCTTTCCTTGGCTCACCTTCACCCCCCTGACAGTCATCCAACTCCATTCAGCTTCCTTAATACACACACACACTGCAAGGTAAATTACATTAACAGTTTTTACAGCACTGGTGTACAAGAAAAGGTTAAACAAATTTAGGAGTATAGAAGAGCTATAAAATACTGTCTATTAAATGTTTTGGTTTAGTCAACAAAAGGACTTATTTTTAAATTTTGACTTTTATTTGGCAACTAAACACTTATTCAGCCTGAAGAGCAGCTGCCTTGCTACCTGACCTATACTACTCCTGGTGTAGAGAGAGTTGTAAGGGAGAGTCTTCATCTCAACTGCCACATACAGCAAGACACCAAGGGTCCCAGGTACACACACAGACAGACACACACGCACACACACACACACATACAGACACAGTGTGTTCTGAAGCTGAAAAGTATTAACTCTAGTCTTTGGCTGTCACAGATACTGCCCGTCCATTGAGTCACGAGTGCTTCGTTTCCCAGGCAGACAGCACCAGGTGTGGCTGGAGCCTGAGGGGGTGACCTCTGACCTTTTATACCCTCAGGGTCTCTCCATGACCATGCCCCCTGACGTGCAGCTCCGCCTCATCCGAGAAATCCCTGCCATGCACAGAGCTGAGATCCACACGCCTGGTATTTACTGCATGAATCCCATTTGATGCGCATAGTAATCATTAATTAATCTGAAAGCATATCTACTGTGTTGTAATGTTTTTTTTAATATTTTGGGCTTTTTCAGGTTATGGTGTGCAGTATGACTTTGTGTGTCCCACTCAGCTGAGCCCTGCCCTGCAGGTAAAAAGCACTCAGGGTCTTTTTTTGGCCGGTCAGATAAACGGAACAACAGGGTACGAGGAGGCTGCTGCACAGGTAGCTGCTTTTTTTCTGTACATTATATTAAGCAATTCAGTGTCTAAATTGTGGTTCATAAAACTTGCATTGATGTCAACCAATTTAAGTCTTCTGCCACTACCTCTCAGTACACGCTCTGGGCTCTAGTGTGTGTCACAAGCATAGTTGTATTTATTTTCCAGGAGTTACAGAACAAGGAGCTTGTTGTCTTACTGGTTTTACCTGTTGTTTGTTTCACTTAGAAAAAAGATAAATTGATTAGATATCAACTACTAAATTAATAGCAAACTATTTTGATAAGCTAATAATCGGTTAGTTATTTTTTTATGGTAAAAAAGTTTAACTTCTTTGATTCCAGCTTCTTAAATGTGAATAGTTTCTAGTTTCTTCACTCCCCCCTATGACAGTAAACTGAATAACTTTGAGTTGTGGACAAAACAGGACATTTAAGGGCATAATTTTGGGCTTTGGGAAACACTTCTTTTTTTCTGGCAATTTGGAAACCAAATAAATAATCAATTAATCAACAAAAAAATCTAAAGATTATTCGACAATGAAAAGAATTGTTAGTTGCAGCCCTGCTCTTGTTTCTGTCTGTGCAGGGCCTGTGGGCGGGGGTGAATGCTGCCCGCTGGGCGCTCTCCATGCCACCTGTGGCACTGTCTCGGACAGAGAGTTATATCGGAGTTCTAATCGATGATCTGGTGAGTCGAGGCGTTACAGAGCCGTACCGCATGTTCACCAGCCGGGCGGAGTTTCGCACCTCTCTAAGGCCGGACAACGCTGACCTCCGCCTCACTCTGAAAGGTAGGCATAGTGCCCGGGACTTGAAGTATTTTACAGACGTATCCGGATGTGAGACAACCTGTGGAGTCGTTTATTTCAATAGTATTTAGTTTAGTGTAAAAAAAAAAAAAAAAAAGTAGTTAGTGTAAAATCATAACAGAAGTTGTCTCTGGACAGTGAGGACACTTTACAGAGTCATGATGGGTCCTACGAGTTGTTCTACTTTCTAGTTTTTCTCCAATGACAAACGTTTTCCTCTGCCAGGGTTTGAGGAGGTGGGATGTGTGTCCACCTTGCGCTACCAGGAGGCTGTGAGAGTAAGGGACAGTCTGCAGGAAGCACTGGCAGCCCTTCAGGCGTTGTCTTTTTCCACCCACAACTGGAGAAAAAAGTTGCCCGACATGCGTATGAGCGAGGCTAAGAGCACTGTACTGACGTGAGTGCAATATGTGGAATCACCAGTGTCATGGACCAAATCTGCCCAGCAGAGCATGTCTGACCTTTCATCTCAAGTTACAGTCCAAAGTGGTACATTTTTGGTCCTGACTGTTACTTTGTGGCTTCTTTTTTCAGTGGTATGGACATGCTGCAGTACAACGACGTGTCCTTTGAAATGCTGGCATCTGCTTTCCCAGAGTGCCTTTCACCACACATGGAGTTCTCACAAAGACTCAAGATAGAGGGTAAGAATGTGGTTTTGGAATTTGGAAGCAGTAGGGAAAGGGAACTTTCATCAAGTTTATCAACTTTCAACTTTCTGCCTTCATGGCTCAAGTATCCTTCGGCTCTGCTTCAAAATGCTGCTCCGTTATTGTCCATAGCTACCACAGCATTGTTCATATTTTCTAAATTAATCATTTTTCCTGTTATTTAGCTGTGTACAGACCTCACTGTAACCTTCAGAAGAAAGAGATTGAGAGAATTCAGAAGGAGGAGAACATGTCTCTTCCACATGACATAGACTATTTCTCTCTGCCGGTGTCTCTGTCTCAGGAAGTCAGAGAGATTTTGGACAGAGTTCGACCCAGCACTGTGAGTATAGTGTATTTACTGCTTCCTAATAACTTCTTGATCTGGCTAAATTAAATAAACTTTTGTGAGGTTTAACAAAAATAAAATAAATTAATCAACATGCAACTAATACCATGCTTTATTTTCTATCGTTTATCAGCTGGGTGCTGCTACACGTTTGCAAGGTATCACTCCAGCTGCAATTGTCCATCTCCTTAACTACGTACACTACACAGGACAAAAGGAGAGAAGAACGCAAAGAAACCGACCAGACCAAAAGAAGGAGAGAGAAGAGGAGCTATGTGCAAGAAATGCAGCTTTACCTCAGTGAAATGATAACTAGTAAAATGTCTTGTAAAATGTATGAATTACGGAAAATGTACAAAAGAATAAATTAATACTTCTATGTTTTATTTTATATTGAATTTTTTTTTAAATTTAAATGACATAATAAACATTCTTAATTTAAAAATATTTCCTCAAGATAAGAAGCTCTTGCAGCTCCCTAACTGCTCCACTGTTAGTTATCCGACTACCTGCTGATGAATTCTAATCCTGTTAGTAACATCACTGTGAACAGCGTTAAACTCCATGTGACCTTCCCAGTGTCTCCGCCGTTAACAACAACGTGCCCGTCCAGCTCAGCAGTGCCTCTAGTGAAGAAACCAAATGGAAACTTCCAGTTAGGCTGAGGCGAGCCTCTGGGGGGTTCTGGGTAAACTGTAGTGTCAACAAACGTCACCTCCGTTGTCAGAGCAATAGGAGACCACTGAGGACACTGAGGGGAGAAACGGGAGGAGAGTATTTTAACATCTTCATAGAGGTGAAAACTACGTGGGTTGCGCAATTAAAACATTATTTGTGAGGCTTACCTCGAAGGGAGAGAGTATGTGTGCGTACCTTGAAATTTTGACACTGAAAAAGGTATTTGGCCCCCAGGATGTAGTTCTGAGGAAGGTCTAAGAGACCCTGGCGGGCCCACAGTACTCTGACAGAGAGAGAGTTGGGGAGGACGCAGCCTGATTCACATGTTTCCTGTGAGAGGGAACAAAATAAACAGGAAGAACACATGGCCTCCACATGCACACAACAAATAGTTTCAGATAATCTAAAAACATAACGTTCAGTTAATCAACGTTTATTTTTTGTATTTTTTATCACTTTCAATTCCTGATTCAGCTGTACCTGCAGACTGACAGGACACTCTTGGGTAATAGCTCTGGTCCAGTCCGGTTGGGAGCCCGAGTTCATGGCAATCACATCGGGCGTAGCAAGTCCCTGCAAGATCCCATAAATCTGGGAACGCAGCTCTGAACAGTCACTAGATGGGGAGCTAAACAGCATACAGAAAGCAAAATGACACATGGAAGATTCAATAAAACCCATTGCATCATAATAATCTTTAATACCAGGACTCCCTTTTAGCAACTCCACCACTACTCTTCATGTAAGAAACATCAGTTAAAACTAGATGATAGAAGCAACTACTTACCTGAATGTGCAGCCAGTGACTGTGTTGTGTGTAAAGAGGACGGCTGCTCGTCTGCTGGGGTCCAAGGAACACTCCCCGCTCTGTGACAGCCCCAGTGTAGTCAGCTAACTTACTGTCAAGGAACCGTAATGCATGATTGACTCAAAGCTAGCTGGATAAATGAAACAATGACTTTAGGAGAAGTTCATGATGTTGTTTGTGAGGATACAGGCTTAACTTCTCCATCAAAGCGACCAATGACAGGAGCGCCCACTCTGAGTCCCACAGCAGGGATCGGTCCTTTGGGAGTGGGGCTGGGTGTTGCCAGCTGAAAGACAGAAATGGTATTAATGTAAGTGGTTGAATTTTTTGTGCATTTAGTGACGAAATATGTGGCTTTAACTACCTGGAACTGTACAGAGTGTGTCTGCAACAGCGACTGATTTGGATCCACATCAGCTAAGACTATGTTCACTGTTGCATACGTGAGTTCCCCTTTGCCTGTGTATCCAATGACAAACTCCACCTACAGGAGAACCAGGAGAACTGGGTTTAAAGATTTGGTTTGATTTAGGAAACAGTTGGGTGTGGGTGTGTGTGTGTGTGTGTGTGTGTGTGTGGAGGGGGTATCCTGTATTTTCATCTACTTACATTTTTCACCACATTGACACAGGAATTGTTTTGTTCACTTGGCACAGGCCAGTCAGTCAGTGGAGTAACTGGGATCTGAAACAAAAGTTAGTACAGCCTTTAAATGGAATTAACTAATTAAGATGTCTTTTTTTTTTAATGCAAATAATGTTCCTTCACAGGCTAATAACTTACTATAAAAATAAATCCACTCTCAAGAGCCCCAACTTGTAAGGTGAAGAAACCCAACAAGTTAATTATTTGTGCTACAGATAGATTTTTTGTTTGTAGATACAGTACAAGGTAGATTGTTTAATTCTAAGACTTGTGCTTTGCGGCGTGCAAGAGAAAACCCAAAAATTCTAGGGTTGGCAAATCATTCCGTAGGCTTGTTGTATCAACTTGTGTAGAGGCATGTTAAGTGCAAAATAAAGTATTCCTGCTAATATCATGTACACAATGAGTGACTTACCAGTAGGTCTGACACTTGTGCCGTCTCGACTATTGGAATCTGTAGTAAAATAAAAATATTGATGTTAGCCTTACTGAGATTCTCACCAGTATTTGTCTGCATGAAAGCATTTAGTGCAGACAGACTCACTAACCTTGATCAGGTTCAGGTTAGAGAAGTAGGAGCGGGCCTTTAAATTTGGGTCTGTGGTGCACGACTGAGGAGTCAACATGCGAGTACAAGACAGAGACACAGACCTCAAGAACTCTGCAAGCAAGAGAAAACAGAACTTGTTGTTGTTTGGTTTTTTTTAGAAGAAAAAAAGTTATAATGGTTACTGTGTTTGTGATATACAGACACAATATATTTCAAATACAGTGTAGTAATGCAATGACTGTTTAAGCATATTGTTTAATTTTATAAAAACAGCACAAATATACAAAAGAAAATTACTTCAAATTTCCGTTTGAGTTTGCTCATCTTTCAGGAAGCAATGAGAGTACTTTAGGGACTGGAAAATGGGGACAAAGAGGCTTTACGGCCAAATATGACTTCACGTAATTTTACTACTGCACTGAGAGATTGACATGTGAATATTCGGATGAGAGAAAATCCCATACATCAAACCTAACCTAGTTAGCAGGTCTGGATTAAAAAATGTTTGGGGAAACTCTTCTACACTGCAACACTTAACAGTTTGACATGCTTTTTTATTGGGTGTAAACTTACTTGCAGGGTTGCGGTTGATACACAATGCAGTAGCAGCCCCTGGAGATGGCTGATGAAGGAGACTCCGCACAGACGAGTTGAAGAAATATGTCTGGATGACATCATCGACCTACAAAAAATAAATTATCTTATATATATATATACTGTACATATATATACACACACAGTATGGGTATATACACAAATTAAAGGATCTAAAAGATAGACTCCCTCATTTAGTTGTATTGTTTAAAAATGTATTCAAGATACTTTTATTGCAAGCAGAAATCATCTTATCGGTTTACCCTATAGAAATCTCTGCTGTGGCTGCTGCCTGTAGGTGCTGGTGGTGAGAAATGGTATGAGTCCCCTAAAGTTGGATACTGAGGTAGAGCTGGGAGGGACTGTGGTGCATTCTCTGTTGGAAGATGCTGCATTAGTGGGGGATACATATACATTGTACATTGATACGCTCTTGCGAAAATTCTTGTAGCTGTAACATATTCAGTGATTCCCCTGGTGGGGTGTTTATTTTAAATGAATATATTCTCATTACGTCTACGTACCTTTAGGCCGTACACAAAACAATGAGTCAGTCACAGTGACAAGAGATAAATCCACATTGGCCCTAAACATCAGCCATTTCTCAATGCAAACTCCGGATCTGTGAAATAAAAATAAAAACAACTTTTTAAATGCTAAAAATGTGTACCTTATGTGTTATGACTACAGAGCATGTGCAGAAGACTTACATGTCTTTCTGTGGACATCCGGTGAAGACGGTACTCAAGTTTGCAATACCACAATTAACAGTGTCACAACAGCAGCCGATGTCACAGAAGTCAGGGGTTAAATCACAGAGACAACCTTGATAACAACAACAGAAAATACTTGTGTTAGTCAAGACAACTTCTGTTTTGTGTTTACTGGTTTAACAAGAGTACATAAGTAGACAGTCACTGTCTCCTTGTGTACTCTTGACAGTGACACTGTCAATTCTTTTAAATCTTTATTGAGTTTATTGTACACAATATTTGTAAAAAGTGAATTCAACAATGTTTCTGACCATTGACCATACTGGAAGTAACTTGGATTTAACTAAAGCCAAGATGTTTAGTTGAAACTGTACACTTTAATCAATAATCATAGAATCAATAATTACTGAGTTCTAAATCAAAGTCTCCAGTTAGTGTCTGAGATATCGTTAATAAGCAATAATGTATAATTACACTGCACATAAGAAAAAGGGCAAACTAATGTAACCTGGTGTTGTTTTAGAGACTTGATAAAAAGCACCGTTGGTTGCATTGCCAAGGGGCACTTTAAACAGACGATAGGGCTAAGAAGCTAAAGATGTACAAAAATTAAATTGGGTCTGGCTTGCACAAACAGGGGGAGACATCTTAATTGTTCACATAGCACCTCTGGTTTTCAAACCATCAAAACTAGGATAGGAGGCTTACTTGGCCTAACACACAAACAAAGACAGGATAGCTAGCTACCCTCTGAAGTCACAAGCGGTTGGGAGGTGGTTGCAGGGGGCTCTTCGGTGACCACAGTCGGAGCTTGAGACGCAGTCAGCGCCGTGGTTGACCCGGAGCCCACGGCCGCTGTACCGCCCGGAGTAGGAGTTGCTGAGCTGAACGGCACTCCATCCATAGGGCTAGGAGTCACGGATTCTGTGGCTGCGTGGGCCAAACGTCCACACAAGACGATACATATCTGAATTGAAAACCACTGGCGGGAATTCATTTCATTCAAAGAGACATGTTGCGGTCAACAGTGCGATGTCTAGCTAGATGACTGTAAAACAAAGGTAACTTTACAGTTGGATGGATTTTTTTCTCCTACGTCACTCTTTACAAATTTACACCTATATTTTCCTACAATGAAATAAACTAACGTTAAAATGAAATAAGCAATTCTATTCAGAAAACGTTGTCCATGGGTGCTAGACAAAATACGCCGAGAACAAGCTTCTTCTTGTTACCAAGGAAGTTGTCAAGGCAACTTCCGTCAACACTACCGTAAAACCTGTAAAAGATTACATTAATGTTATAATTCAGCCATGGTCTTCCCATAAGTCTGTGGTTGTGCTAACATGTCATTGCATTTAATAGCTGACTTTGTACTATATTCCAAAATATAGGCTTTAGATTGTACGTTTGAGTTTATCTGAGGTAACGGTTGAGTTGAGCTTATCTCCAGGATATCAACTTCAAATGCAATGTACTAGCTTTTGCTAAAACTCTTAAGGTATTTTGTGCTTCTTAACTCATATTCAAGGTCTGACATGTCAGGACATACACATCCAGTCCCATGCAAGTGGATAAACTAGATATACAATGAGCTATTAACCCATAAACATTTCCCACAGCACCAAATGCCTGAGTTACAGAGTTTAGCATGCAAATACAGCAATTTCTCCATAAGAAAGCATTTATTAACTGAGAGGTCATGCAGTAATTTTGCTGTATATGCCTCCTGTGTCTGGACTCTACAGAGGCATACGGTATCCATGTCACAGAGGAAGTAGGCACATATGAAGAAATATGAAAATGGTAATGGAAAAGCCGTGACCTTATTGGACTCAGCCTACATATTAAATCATCGACCCAAATTTATGTCCTAATCTTCTGAAGAAAAATTGTTACTCCAAGACTTATCAAGTTTCACAGTACAATACAAATCAGAAATGTCTCATCAGATTACCTGCATTCTTTTTCCTGCCTTCATCTCTTCCACGTGAGTTTGTTTTGGTTACCTATGTTGGGCAAGCAATGCCAAAGACAACCTGATGAGCTACTAGGACTTTGATTGTTTGAATCTGGCCTGGCCTGAGCCAGGGCCCTGGGGGGGCTCCACACAAGTTCATTTAAGGGTGTGTAAGTAGATTAAATTACATTCCTGAGAGTAATTTCTCCGTTAATTAAACAGATTATTACTATTTTTACAATGATTCTAATATGATAGTAGGCAACTTCTGGGCTCTATGATGCTATGAATATGTACATTGATTTCTTGACCTCATTATTTTTTCTCATGAGGTAATTACAATATCTCAGTCGCCATGAGGGGATTAGGAGCCCCCCTGCAAGGTTGTAGACATAAGTAAATGTCAATCAGAGGTAAACAAAAGGTTCCTTGAGATTTAGACCAGACAACAAAAGAATTCTGTTTGTATTCTTTGATTTTGTCCGCTCTCATTTCAAAGTTCAAGGTCTTTGTTTATCTTAACAATTAATCTTAGGTCTCAGACTCCCTCCAACAATGTTAATAAAATAGGAATAAGAAAGAAAAAGAAGATCACTTCATGCCCTTTTTCAATTAAAATGTTACTTAATTGCTTTTGGATAGATGGACCTGTACTTATCACACTGCTAAACATGACATTTTGGACCTAAGTGAAAGACAATAGTTAAAAATCCTGTACTTTTAGTTTTAACTCACAAACTGAAAACCAAAAGCTATGATAAATACATAAATGCTCTTAAATGTAAGAAAGTTCAACAATCTCTTAAGTTTTTCCAACATCCACTTTTCTAGTAAATACAATTATTTCCGATACTCATTCACCACCAAAAATATTTTACTAGTAGCCACCCTGTTGAAAACTGACCATGATGACCTTCTATCTTGCTTTACAGGAGTCCCACCCCATGTCCCCAGTAGCTGCCAAAATAGTCACAGCTTTAATTGGTTTGTCTATTGTTCACCTTTGTCAAACCTGTTATATAGTTTGTTGTTGGAAAATGACTGAGTACATGGGTAACCCTCTCTGTACTCAGGAGGAAGAGTGTGTTAGGGGTAAAGGTGGTGACAGTGAACAAGGTGTTCCCTTCTTTAAAGCCGTTACTCTGTAAAACAAACAAACAGGGCCCTAACCTCAAGTTTATTCACCATTACTCTACGTCTTAATCTTTAACTGTTCCATATGGTTGTTTCTCCTTTGACCGTTGTTTTGTTTGCAGAAATACTCTTCGTAGAGCTGCATACCAACCAAAAGAAATAAACTGAGCTCCCAGATGTGATTGTGTGGAGCCGCACAGATTAAAATATGTATTTTGCAGACGCATGATTCATGATTGGTTTAGCTTTCATCTGAAAAAACATGATAAAGTCAATTAAACAAACATGTTGTCTACACAAAGAACTTCTTGCTTGAATCCTTAATCACTGAAAACAAAGGATTGTGCGTGAATTCATATACTGTACTTAGATGCCTTGCGAGGTCTCTGGCTTTTTAACAGACTGTCTGAGGTTAAGTTACTCTTTCCTCCATTAAAAAGTTAATCACAGTAGAAGATTCCCAGAAGATGGTGAACTTTATCAATCCAGTGCCAAGTCTGCTTTTACTGCCTAAACCTGCCTTTTGTACCGTGACCTCTAACACACTTTCTTTGTTTGTTTTGTATATTTAAAACTTTTGAGGGCAAAAGCATGAATCAGTTAGGAAACCCTTTTCTTTATTGTTATCTCTCTTATTGTCCTTGCGAAACTCTTTTAAAATCCTGTATGTATATTTAATTCCACGTCTTCCTCTGTTTGTCAGGCTGAGTCTTGTTGTTTGTTTACACACTGTGAAGCCTCCAATCTAAATTTCCATCTGATCTAAAACAATTGTTAGATCATGAGATCCAAAATGATTTAGTTTTATACACTCTCCCACAAAGAATGTATTTTTTTGATTTCCGTGTTTACTCTTTTCCTCTTTATAGAAAAACAAACAGAAGTAAACTTTAGTTTAAAATTTTAAAGGTCCCATATTACTAAAAGTTTAAAGGTCCCGTAATGTAAAAATTGAGAAACCATATCTTTTCTGATTATAAAGGAGGTATAGGTGCTACAGTATAAGCACTGTGAGAGTATCAGAAACTGTGCTTTCAAAAGAGCCGCCCGGACTTTCACACGGTTGTGATTTAGCAGCTATATTATACATAGGTTAGTCTCACTTTGCCAGACTGTTCTCCATCACGGCGCTGTGGAAGAGAGTCTGGCTAGTTCACACAGAATTCCAGAATGGGAGAGAAACATACTCTGGTAATTTGGCATTTCTTTAAACCAATCACAATCGTCTAAGCGGTGCTAGGCACCGGGAAAAGCCAGAGTTTAAAATGCCAATACAAAGGGAGCCCAAGGCAACGGATGTCCTCCCTACAAGTGAAATCGGCGGAATGTCCTTTGGCAATGGAGAAATCCCGGAGTTGGAACGTCAAAGATATAGACTATATAAAGCCTAGGTAGAATGTGCTGCTACAGTGTTGTTACAGTCATTCCCCGGCAGCAGCAACAGTGCAGAGACACCAAGAGTGCAGATGACCATTCTTGGGCTTTAATAGAGCCCCAAGGTTCTTTTTGGAAGGAAGAGATTCTCAAATGCAGTTGGAGTATAGAGTGTACTTTATTACAGAACGTTCTGGAGACAAGATGCAGGCAAAGTACAGAGAGACAAGTCTCTTGCAGTAGATTACCCAATTGTCCTACTTCCTCCTCCTCGGCTGTCCCCTAAGTCCCACATTTCAGACACTCCCAATAGAAAGCTCAGCAACTTCAGGTTTCGGTAGATACAAACAAGGTCATGTAAGCGCATAATTTGTTACAAGGATAATAGAATACTCCTTTGTCTGGTGTTGTCTCTTCAACTGTAACATTCGCCTGATGTTCTTTACTACTGCAACATTTACTAACCCCTGCTCAACACAACACCCCCAAATGATGATTATAATTCACACAATATTAAGCAAAGCAATTATAAATTCCAACACCATTCAGATCTTAAAAACAAAGGCACTAAAACGCAGTGTTTCAGACAGAGGGTGAATACAGGTAAATTCAGTCAGACAGTATGAGAAATCATTTTCATTTTTTTGAAACATAAAACATGTAAACATGTTCTAGTAGAAAGCCAAAATACAAGTATGAACCTAACAATGAGCACGATATGGGACCTTTAACGCTCCTCTTCCTTAGCTCAAAATTTAAGCTTCAACTTGCTTTAAACTTTACTGTTATTCCAATGTGTCTGCACTGTAAAAGACAGATTTCAAAATATTTCACTGCTTCAGGCAACTGTCGCACTGAGCTTTTTTCCTGTGATAATATTATTTTTTACATTCAGCAGGAAACTGCGTGTGGAAATCCTGGAATGTGTGTATAAACAAACTGCTTGTTGCTGAACTGAGCCCTCTGGGCATGAACAAATTCATGTCCAGTTACAAGTCTACACATGTAAAATGTTTCTACTTTGCAAGCTTATAGAAGCTAAATTAAGAAGAGCAGACGTTTCTAAAGCTATCGTTTACTGACTGTTTGTTTTTTTCGCTGTGAAAGTTTGGGTCCAAAGGTGGGTTTCAGCAGAGAGAGGGTCAACAGTTTCTCCTACAGAAAGATTTTTCTTTGTAAGAAATATTGGTAACATTTTACAATACCGGTGCACAAATATTCATTCATTAGTGATCATCATGATTTAATGACTCATCATCCAGACCGAGTCACACGGGAATTGTTATTAATTAAGTCTGTGTTCATGGATTAATTCCCTATCAACATCTAGCATTAATAATACTGCAAATGAATGTGATGAATTTCAACTTACAGGTCTGCCACTGGGAAACCACTGCACCAGATGAACTGGTGCATCTGTTTATTACCTAATGCCTTGCTCTGATATTTGCACGCAGCCAACTAACCCCTCCTTGAAACACATTTTCTGACATTGCTTTCACTGTGCAACTGTCCCATATACCTAAAACGTGTGGCTTATAAGGAACTACCAAAACCAATAACTAGGGTGTGATTTGTGAAAAAAGCAAAGCGGAGAAAGGGGGGGGGGGCTCTCTTTTGTAGTTTGCGTCCATGTGGTGTGTCAGGCTCTTTTAAGACCCTCCCTTGTCCTTTCCTCACATTACATAGCAAGCAGTTCAGATAGTACTGTAAGCAAAAGTTGAATTCATACGTGACTGGGAATATTACATAAGAGCACTTTAGTGTAGGTCTGAAAGTTCCAGTGATCGCAGACAGACCAGAACCTGGCAAAAGCACTCAGACAGACAGATTACCAAGAGAGAAAGAGGGTGAAAAGATTTTTACAGTGACTGAAGCATTCCGGCTTCAGCTGGGAATTCAGGAGGGATTGTTTTTCATATGTTTAAGAGGATTTAGGCTGAAAAGCAGAAGAAATCAAGAGAAGACAAAACCGATAGGTTCCTTTCCACAAGACAAGAGAGATAAGGAAGATATAATGAGATATGAGAATGAGTAAACAGAGATCAAGCAGGAAGAGATTTGCAGACAGCTAACTGTGTACAAAAGCAAATCAATTGTGCAGGTTTGACAAAGGACCAAAAGCCAGCTGAAAGAGGAGCTGCTGCAGACACGAGCTCAGGAAGAAGCACGTACTGTCCTCGCCTGAGCCATTTTACAGTCACATTTTGACGTCTGGTTTTTGGTTTCCTCGACTAAACTTTTGACAGTGTTAGTCATGTCGGAGGAAGGAAAATTGTCCTACAGTGAAGCCATTGAGAAAGCATACTCGTCCATATCTCGCTTTCCTCTCATCCCAGTCAGAGGAATTCCTCTCATGAGCCTCATCGCCAAAAACTGGGACTCCATCTGGGCTTTCCGTCCGGAGCCCTCGGACCTCCTCATCGCCACCTACCCCAAAGCAGGTAGGCCAACTAGTTTAGGTCTAAGTAGGTAATGAGTTTTGAACATGACTTTTGTAGTCATTTGTATTTTTATTGAAGTTCTGTCAGTGTCCACATAGTTGGTGCCAGTAGTGACATGTAGCCTATAGTGCAAATTTGAGTAGATCTAATCCTTTACATGTTCTGCTACTTTAAGCTCCCACTCCTCCACGTATAATAGGAAAATATTGAACTTTGTAGGCTACTTCACTGCATTTATTTGACAGCTTAATCACTGTTTGAGATTTAGAGTTTGCATACACAAAACATATGATAATCGTATAAAATATGATGCATTGTTTGGATGAAACTAAAATAATTTGAATTAGTTCCGTCTTAACAAACAACAGTAAAATGATGATTATACATTATAAATATTCCAAATAATGTAATAAATATATGTAACACTTTACAAAAAGGTACAAAAAAAAGGGTAGTTACTGTTTTTGAGAGAGTAACGAATGATTAGTTACCCTTTCTCAGAAGGGTGGTTACTCTTTTTCAGAAAGGTAGTTACCCTTTTTCAGAAAGGTAGTTACTCTTTTTCAGAAAGGTAGTTACTCTTTTTCAGAAGGGTAGTTACTCTTTTAATGTGTAACAGTGTCACATATATGTGAAAAAATATAAAATTCTTGGACTTGAGTAACTGTTTTGGTTATTTTGGTGTGGTGCAGGATGATATCAGTGTTAATTTGTGTTTTGGGGACATAAGGGACCACATGGACCCAGGAGATAGTTGACCTTCTTGTACACAACGGTGATGCCGAGGCCTGCAAACGAGCCCCAACACCCGTCCGCAGCCCTTTCCTAGAGATCTTCTCCCCGCCACCCATACCCTCAGGTGTGTATTTAGGTGGTTATGTTTGTATGTGTCTGATTGTATTTGCCAGTTTTAATTAAGTCTGTCTTCGCTTGCACTTTGTTAAAACAAGAAATGATTACCAAATACATCCTCCAACTAGTTCTGACTGTGCCATGTCACCTTACAAATTTAATTCCCGGTGGAATGTTTCTTCCGACTTAATCAGGGTCAATAAGGCGTAGGCATAGAATGCATTGTGTGTAGTTCCTTGGAACAGCATCTGATGTAATGTGATCACATGGGCAACACAAGACTTCTCCATCTAGAATAGCATACATTGTGAGGAAGGAACAAAGGATGCTCTCCTGCTTGTTTTAGGTCTCTCTGGGTCTGAGGGCCTGCTGAAGCGATTGACTAAGTCACAGTGGACAAAGGGCTGATGACCACTTTAACTTCATAGGAGACATTTAGTCTGATTAGTAGTTAGTCTGTAGTTGTAAGTTCTCATTCATAAAGTATTTTGTTCCATGGTTTACACAGAGTTAAAAATGATTTAGTCACACAGAGGAAAAGAACACCCGTGGCAGCCCTGAGATTATGATGTACAATTGATTAATTTAAGTTTTGCTTCCTTATTTAAAACCAGGGTGGCGTCCAGATTAAATTTAATCTTAAATGCTGTTGTTTAAGATACACTTATTGCCTCTGCTGGCTGAAATTGAGGTATGAGTTTATGATGAATCATTTTGAGTTTTTAGTTAACGTCATATAGTTTGGTTATTCATTCATTATAAATAATAGCTACTG
Source organism: Etheostoma cragini (assembly GCF_013103735.1). NCBI lineage: Eukaryota > Metazoa > Chordata > Actinopteri > Perciformes > Percidae > Etheostoma > Etheostoma cragini. The sequence goes on along the minus strand of NC_048427.1, from coordinate 10,534,644 downwards.
TTACACTAAAAATAGAACAACCATCCTTTACCAACAATGTTGCTGCAGAAAGCCCCCTACACAGAGTCCTCTTTTGTTTGAAGACTTTATTTTATAAAATCCTAGATATTTGTTCTAAAGTTAAAAAGTAGCTTAAATGGTGCTAGTTTTAAGTCAGTCTTTGTGCATTAAAGTGGGATTTACGTAACATTAATAGAGTATGGAATCTGAGATATGGTATGGAACAAATTGTTCAAATCGTGCAATCCTTTTCCCTGAACTTATGTTTCAGGTCTTGATCTTCTGAAGAAAATGGATCCTCCAAGAATCATCAAAACACATCTTCCTTTTCAGTTGGTGCCTCCTGGATTTTGGGAAAACAAGTGCAAGGTAAGATCAGATTCAACTGATAAGCAAAATCCTGCAGTGGATTTTATTGCTTTACACTAAACAATAAATGCCTGGTGACTGGGTAAAAGGTTCATGATACAATGCTCATAAATGAGATGAGAGGTTAACAATACAATGCCATACAATTAGCTTACCTATTGCTTGCACTTTTGCTGGATGTCCATTTTGATATGTTTCATTTGTGTGTAAAGGCTATCTACGTGGCACGCAATGCTAAAGACAACCTGGTGAGCTACTACCATTTTGATTGTATGAATATGACCCAGCCGGACCCAGGACCCTGGGAAGGCTACATACCTAAGTTCATGCAAGGAGAGTGTAAGTGATTAAATCCCGTTATTTTACCTTCATTCAAACTGGATATTCACGTCTGCACAAAGCTTCCAACAAATTAAAAATCATCACCACACTATTCCGTTCAATCACTCCACCAGCCAGAAGTTCTTATGTATTTTTTTCTTGTCTAACACATGTAAACGTGTAAAAGTGGTTGGTGACACCTTAGAAGAATAAATTCCTTACCTTACTGTTTTTCCCCATGAAAAACATAGCGTGCCTCAATTGCCATGACAGGATTAGCAGCACCCTGCAAGGCTGCTGAGTGAAGGCAAAGCCAATTAGAAGAAAATGTTCCAAAGGAATTTCAACTGCGTATTGTTAGACTTCATTTCTGCTGTGGTGCCATCAATACACCAACTGTACTGCCACAGATTATAGTAGTAGTAGTTACAGCATTTTAATTCAATTAGTCAGGTTCTGTTGATGTTAAGTGTCAATATCAAATATCAAATCACTCTCTATTAAGGCAATGTTATCAATGATTTAGACATTGTATCTAATCACAGATCAGTTATATAACATTACTAAGAAAATCTTTTGGGTTGCCAGATTGTGAAAAATCCCTCCAACTGGTGTTAAACCAGCTGCAGCATGACACTTGTTCAGATTTCTTTAGCTCTTTAATTTTTCAGGAGGATTGCGCCAATGGGCTGTTAGACCACTTACCTTCTGGAAAAGGGCTCAACAACATCTGGAACTAAATCTATTTGTTAGCTACTTATTATCATTTCTAACTGCAGACCTTGTGGAATTGTTGTAAAAAAAAACATTTACTGATTTATTATGACTACATATTTCATCTATATTTTAATGTAACAATTGACAGTGGGGCTTGCTAGTGAAAGTTGCCGTTTGTCGTGAACCTACAGAGAATCTGAATTAGCCAACAGCAAAAGTCAGTAAGACATCTGCAATCACAAATGTGTAAGTGTTTTTGCAGCAATACATCAAGCCAGCAATTGTAAACATTAACATGTTGTCAAAAAATGGATGTTGGTCCAGATCCCTGCAGCCCTGTCCCAGAAGGCAAGTAGATTAACTGTTCATTGGTGAGTCTTCTTGACAAATAAAAGAGGCAATCCAAAAGTCAATGACTTATAATTGATCTATAAAGATAAGTACATTTCTTAAGATTATAAAAACATTTAAAAACATTTAAAGCCTTAAAAAGTTGAAACAAATTTTACTGGACTTGGAGTAATGTTAGAGATGATGAGAGATGCTTAAGGAGATCTGTTTTCACAGTGTCATGGGGCTCCTGGTATGACCATGTGAAAGGTTACTGGATGGAGAGAGAGAAGAAGAATATCCTTTACCTCTTCTACGAGGACATGAAAGAGGTACAGATTACATGTGGACTCAGTTTTACAAAAACATGTTGTATGTACTCTTACCATCATTTTTAATCCCCAGAATCCTCGGCGTGAAGTGGAGCGCATCATGAGGTACCTGGACTTGTCGGTCTCTGATGAGGTCATCAGCCGAATTGTGGAACTCACTTCCTTTAAGAACATGAAAGAGAACCCGATGGCCAACTACTCCTGCGTCCCAGCTCCAGTTTTTGATCAGTCAATCTCCCCCTTCATGAGAAAAGGTGCATCAATCTTCTCCTAGTCTTGTCCAGAAGCAAGATGTTAATCAAAATTATAAAATAAAATGATCAGGGCAGGGCATGTACCAATTCCAAAGGTCCAGGTTTCAAAACTAGGGTGAGTGATCTGCAGTGGGTGAATACAATATCATGAACACATTATCTCACTCCTACTAACACCTTATAATGTAAAGCATAAGCCTCACAAAGACACAACACACTAATAGGTTGTAGGATTGTGTCATATTTTGTCTTCTCCCTGTACTTCGTCTCACTAGTACACATTTGTATTGACCTGGCTCAGAGGTATGACAAAGAAGGTGGAGAACACACATTTGCTCAATTAAAACAAATTTACTTAAATAAACAAAGATAAACGTGCAATCAGTTAATCAGAAATGTGTGTAACGTATGGTTTTGTGTAGTTTATGGATGTTTGTATGTATGTATGTATCTACGTATGTATGTATCAAGGCTATAATGCAAAAGTAACTAAACCCAAAATACAAATAAGCCAATAAACCTTGAGGAGGGAGAGAAAGACAGAGAATGACTGCTTAAACAATCCTATTTATAGACATGTGAGAAATCAGTTGATCTAGGTGTCAATCATGAGTCCTCATCAGCCAATCCCCAGATCCCATCAACCAAAGGGACTTAATAGGCCTAGGAACTATCACACATTATACAGTACAGTGGCGCTCCCTAGAGGTTTCTAGATTTCTAGCCTTTGCTTTTTGCTGTTTTTTCCTAGAATATAATAACTTTATGCTCAAAATAGCTGAAATTAATAGTCGATTAAAGGATCAGTCTAAAGGCAGGAAATTAGCCTGAAACTATTTTCTAACTATTCATTGCTTCGCCGTTTTTCTTGTAGTGAAGTTATTTGACTACTGTATTTTGGAGCATTTGAAGATGTCAGCTCGGGACTTTTTCCACTGTTTTCTGATATTTCATAAACCAAACCATCAAGAAGAAAAAAATGACTTTGTTTGTGACTTGATTAATCAATGAGGAAAATAATTGATAGTTATAGGCCTAATGTTCAACAATAGAGGCTTTCAGGGGAATAAAATTAAAGAACTTGATTTATGTATCTAACATTGTTGTAATCTCTCTTCTATTCTCCTGTTCTCTCTTAACAGGTGAAGTGGGAGATTGGAGAAACCATTTTACACCCGAGCAATCAAAGATGTTTGATGAAAATTATGAAAAGCAAATGAAGGGAGTCAACATACCGTTCAGGACCCTCATCTAACGGATTTTGGCTTTTCCATGGCTGCAACTCTGCAAACCAAAGACCGGTGGACTGACACTGTGCAGCACTATACAGTCAGAAATTTGGCAAAAGCTAAATACCAAAACAAAAATGAATACAAACAAATTAGTTTGATCCTTTATGTAGAACACTATAATCACTGCGCCTCTTGTTATGTTATGTTTAAAGGATCAATAAAAATGTACTCCACAATACATGCACATGAGTTTGTTATCATCACTTTATTGCAGCTTATCACGTAAACAATATATAAGACCAAAAGTGTTGTGACTGAGTGGACATGCCAATTTTATGTCATGAAACCTCCTAACAGCCTGCTGATTGAATTAAGATATTATAATATAATAATAGAGAGCGCTGGCATTTGAAGTTAATTTGCAACACTACACCACACTGTACAGAGCCCAGCCAAAGCATGGAGGCTGCACGAGACACGAGCAACAAAGACTAAAGTAAAAGTAATGAGCTGGAAAGTAAATCATATGAAAATGGACAGAGGACACAAAAACACAACAGCTGAGAATATCCAAGTTTAACAAAAAATCACTTTTAATACATACTTTATTTCTGAGAATAAAATCTTAAATACTTGAATACTTTTCCGACAGGGACACATCCCTTCATTTTGATCAAATCTCCTTCCTTATATAGAAGCTATGTTTATGTAGATTTTTTGACAAGTTTTATTGTTTTTTTTCCTATGTTTTCCTTGTGTTTTCAACTCTCTCTTTTATTGGTTGGCTCCCCTCTTTGGTTCTGAACTCTCTCTTCTCCGCCTCTCTCTCTTCTCCGCCTCTTTTTCTCCAACCCTCACGATCCCCTTCTTCTACATCTTTATTTAGCTTCTGTACCTGGTAAAGAGAAATAGACATATCAGAGAAGGGAAAGGATTTTTGGACAACAATGAATATTGAGATGACAACACTTTTGACAAATTAAATGGAAACAACACTTAAACTCTATTTGCGGACAAATATATAATATTACTAAGCTAAAGTATTAGAAAGCACACCCAAAATTGAACTAACCTTGCTAAGAAAGCATGAGGCAATGCATAAAATAACGTTCAACTTCAGAATAATCGTTTGTTTAATATCAAATTAAATGAAAGCAGCAAGACAACTAAGTTGGTGGAGCATAAGTCATTTTGCACGAACAGCGTGACAGTCCCATTTAAAAAATGTTGTATAAATACTAACATTGGTAACACTTTATCACAACACCCCGTTCCCCATTTATAAGCAGTATGTGAACATATAATAAACGGTTTAAACCTATAGTGTAGTTTTAAGCAGATATAAGAGCATTTTAGTGTTTGTTGATGTACAGTATTTTTAACAAGTATAACCTCTCCTATTAAGACACATTTTATATAATTACAACTGTGTATCATTATATTGTCATTTGTTATCTGCTTCTATACTTATATTATTTTGGTTGTTTTTCTTCCTGTGATGCATTGAATGTTGTTTTGTTTGGTGTTAGTTTTTAATGTAATAATGCATGGCAATGTAAATGGTTGGGTGGACTCCAGGAAGAATAGCTGTGGTCTCAGCTAATAAATCAATCCAAATAAAATATATCAGCATCCTGTTAAGAGTTAAATCCATTAATAATTTAAAAAAAGAAAAAGAACAGACATCTGCTTACAACGATTGTGTTATAAACAATATTTTTCTATGTATGTATTCTGCTTATAAATCTCAATTATAGGAGGGTTAAGATAAAGTGTTGTCAAAGGCTTTTTGTGGGATGCCAACAATGTCAACAATACAAAATTGGCACTATGACAGATATTGTCACACTCTTCCAAACAGACAGAAACAACCCCAAAAATAACATTCTGTGCTGCTGACACAGACAGAAGAAACTCAGAGGTGATTACCTGGGCATCTTATGAGCCTGTATAAACACAGAGCTCAGAAGATCAGATACAGAAAGCCGCACGATGACTCCTTCATTAGTCATCGTGTCACCTTTTCAATTTGTGACTGATATTCATTTTTCATTTACGTCATTAAGAAGTAGGGAGAAGACAGAGTTCCACATCAACAGGAGTGTGATATTATGTGAAGTAGACACCACTGAGGACTGATTGGCATAAGAGCAGCAACATACGCAACAAAACAAAACATAAACCAACATGCGCCCAAACAACAGATACTTTACACGGTGAAAACAAGAGCAGTTCGAGTTGTGGAATACCTGGTTTTAGTTACAGGCTAATACTGGTGGGTTGACTGAATTTAGTCTGGAAATCAACAAAGGTTAAGTGAGTTAATGATGAGGGAGTGACAGGATTAGACAGATGAAAATAGACGATATAGAATTTATGATGAATTCGTTGACAGATGAAGAGATTAAATGAGATGACAGTACAGGATTAAGAATAATTACACTAAGCTAAAATATTAATGAATAAATAACAAAAAAGATTACAGTATTAATAAATGTTATATTCAAGCTTCTTATAAGAGATCAGAACTGTTATTTTAGGAAATGGGGTACATTTGTGTGTTTTTTGTTAGAGTGAATGTGCAAAAATGTGAAGCTACTTACACTCAATGTAGTTGCGGGCCACAAACTTCAGCACCTCATCAATGAGGATGACGGGGAAGGAAAGCTTCAGGACCATCATCCACTGGTCTATGTTCAGATGGGTCAATTTGAAGACCATCTGGGGGGTAAAAGAGTGGGAGTCAGTGCTGGGAAACTACAGTGGAGAGCAACTGCAACAAAAACTACATCTCACAGAGGATAATATTTCAATATAATTCATAAAACTGGGAGATTTACACATGTAACTCTTAAATCTATCTGTAGAGAGCACTGGTAGCTGACTTACGGGCAGAGGGTCAACATAGATGATCATGAAGTGCAGGGACATGGAGAGGGTCATGGCGGAGAGCAGCCAGAAGTTGCTCCATGGGGGCATGCGAAGCAGAGACTGGTTCTCAGACAAGCTTGAATAAGAAAAAAGGAATTACGGGAATAAACGTCTGTGTTGCCTGAAGAAACCACTGGAATCATCATCGAATGTATCATCATCACACGTGACGTATTACCTGTTGAGAGCGTTGCACATCTCAATGGTGACCAGCACAGACAAGGCCATGGTCATGGGAGTGCAAGCCTCAAAGATCTCACAGTCGATCCCTTCGAAGTCCACATTTTCATCGTGGCACTGCATGAAGTGGGACTGTACAGCGGAGAGGTTAGGTTATTAAGTATCTGCATGTGAGTTAATGTGAAAGACAACATGGAAGAGACACAATTACTTACCAGCTGGTAGTAGGAGACTTGGGGACCAGTGACATCATAGAGGAACCAATAGGCAGCACCACCAACAGTGGCACAACCGACATACCCTGTTATTAAAAGATAACAATGTCAGCGTGGGCAATTGTTTTTCCCGCATTTTAACAATATCCAAATATCCAATAACGTCCAAAGTCCTACTTACCACCAATGGCCATGTATCTGAAGAACAGCCAGCCAGAGATCAGGGGCTCCTTGGCGGAACGGGGGGGCCTGCCCATGATGTCCAAGTCAGGGGGGTTGAAGCCCAGAGCAGTTGCGGGCAGACCATCAGTTACCAGGTTGACCCACAGCAGCTGGACGGGGATCAGGGCCTCGGGCAGACCCAGAGCGGCAGTCAGGAAGATACTAAGACAATTAAAAAGTAAATATTAGAAAAAACAGAATGCCAAGTTTAGCGAAAGATGAAAAAGATGAGAAAGATGGCTGAAATGTGGCTTTTAGCTGTGGATCGGAGTGCATGTGACATTTGTAACTCACCAGACGACCTCACCAACATTGGAGGAGATGAGGTAGCGGATAAACTGCTTCATGTTGTTGTAGATAGCTCTGCCCTCCTCAACAGCAGCCACAATGGAAGCGAAGTTGTCGTCAGCCAGGACCATCTCAGAGGCAGACTTGGCAACGGCAGTGCCAGAGCCCATGGCGATGCCAATCTCGGCCTTCTTCAGGGCGGGGGCATCGTTCACACCATCACCAGTCTGGGGTGGGAGGAGAGGCAGCGCACGTTAATGTACTCTCAGTCTACACACATGTACAAACAAAGTAACAGACATACTGTATAAACCTGTAGGCTGCGGAGCTCTTACCATAGCAGTAATGTCATCATGACCCTGCAGGAACTCCACAATCTTGGACTTGTGGGATGGCTCCACACGGGCGAAGCAGCAAGCCCTGGTTACAGCCACAGACTGTTCATCAAGGGGCAGATCGTCAAACTCACGTCCAGTGTAGGCCTTGTCGTCAACATTCTCGTCCTCTGTGAAGATGCCAATGCGACGGCAGATAGCAATGGCAGTTCCCTTGTTGTCACCTGAAATATGGAGGAGAAGTTTGGTGGGGAGTAGAACTGGGTAATCTGATGACATTATATCAATATCGTGATAAGAGACTTGATATCGCCTTAGATTTTTGGTATCGTAATATTGCATACAAAAATGTTGTCTTTTCCTGGTTTTACGGTATAACAGTTAAATAATCTAATTTTCTGACTTTACCAGACAGTTGCAGCTGTTTAATAATTTACCTTTACCCACTTGGTCATTATATCCACATTTCTGATGACTATTTATCTAAAATCGCATTGTGAAAATATTTTGTGAGAGCACAAATTGTCAACCTTACAATATTGTCGCAATATCGGCATAGAAGTATTTGGTCAAGAATATTGTGATGTTTGATTTTCTCTACACTTAGCCCCTGTGGAGAGTCAGTAAAATGAGATGTTAAACACTGTGGAGTGTGTGTACTGTATATATATATATAGAGAGAGAGAAAACTAAAGGAGCAGACACAGTTGTTACATTCTGTAAACTGTGGATCCAAATGGTTACCCAAAATAAGAACTTTGTGTAACGGTTTATATCACTATAGGGCAACACTTTTGGTAACATTTTGATAACAGAATTTCCCTGTAACAGCAACTCAAAAAAGCACTTACTCCTGAAATACATGGTAAATACATAAGTTATGTGATAATGTTTTAAAAGAGACACACATCACAGTACATTCGGTACTGATAATTAATCCCAACCATAATACTAACCAGTGATCATAATGACACGGATTCCAGCAGCTCTGCACAGCTCAATGGAGCCACAGACCTCCTTGCGAGGGGGATCCAGCATACCCACGCAGCCAACAAAGGTCAGGTCAGTCTGAGGAGAGAAGTAGGAATGGAGTCATTCGATTTGTGTTTACACATGTAGTCACAGTTGTATCCACACATCTCAATATCCAGGTCTTTAATTCTCACCTCGTAATCTGCAAACTTGGTTGAGTCCTCGAGGTTCATCTCCTCCATCTTCAGTGGGTTGTCACGGGTAGCCAGGGCCAGGCAACGCAGGGTGTCACGGCCGCAACCCCATTCTTTGATAACAGCCAGGATCTTATCTTTGATGGCGTTGGTCAGGGGAACGCGGGTTGTGCCAACACGCACATATGCGCACCTGTCAATCACACCCTCGGGGGCACCCTGTGGAGAAAACAGGGTGATTATTTAGTTTGTATTATGTTGAATGCTGCATCTTTAACGTGCAGGTGCCCGACCAAAGGCTGAGACAAGGAAGAAAGAAGCAACCTGCCTTCACAAACATCTTGGCACCACCATCACCCTTAGTGGGAGTGCAGTACACGGACATAGACTTCCTGTCACGGGAGAACTCCAGGGTGACGTTCTTCTTCATGAGCTGCTTGACCACCTGTTGGACACAAGGGATTTTATTTAGATAGGCAGTCACCTCACCACAGGTTGGCTTTGATTGAAAAGTGTATTCTTGAGAACAAGTAGGATTGATCCAATTTACTAATTGTTTCCACTGGTTTGTAATAAGCTGTATCAACAATATAAATGTGTATTATCCTTAACATGTAGCAAACGACTAGGAGAAACTTACTGAGCAGCAGGCGTTGGCTCTCTCAACCCTGGAAAGGCTCTTCACGTTGCTGTTGAACACGTTCATCTTCTCAACCAGGCAGGACAGGGCGGTCTCAGTAGCCTCACCAACCTTCTCATAGATCTTCTTGGACTGGATAAAGGGAGAGAGATGCAAGATTTGGTTGAATTGTGGAAGGTCATGAGGTTTTAGCGTAGCAAAAACACTGCATGACTTTAGGACTTTACCTCATTGTAGTCCAGAGAGGAGTCGTTGCACAGGGCGCAGATGGTAGCCAGCTCAACAAGGCCGTCGTATGCGCTGCAGTTGGTCTTGGATCCTCCCTGGGTACTAAAAGACAAAGAGAGAATTAGAAATACATGAGAGATGATGGATGTGCACTTTACTGTATGCCTGATACTGGATTTGAATGATGAAAACCAACTTACACCTCGCCCTCAGGGGTGTACTTGGAGCCAGATACATCAAAAGCATCCAGAACAACATTGTCGCCTTCAGCACTCTTAATGATGAACATCTGTGGCGGAGGAAACAAGAAGAAAGAAAGTTTTAATTGTGTGGGCCAGTTTTGTAGACAAACAGTTCTTGATACAGTTACTATTTTGAGAGTGTAAAAACTGTTTCACCCACCTTGGTCACACACATTTGGTTGGTGGTGAGGGTACCAGTCTTGTCAGAGCAGATGACGGATGTGCAGCCCAGGGTCTCAACAGAGGGCAGGCTTCTGACAATGGCGTTCTTCTTGGCCATACGGCGGGTACCAAGAGCCAGGCAGGTGGTGATGACAGCAGGCAGACCTGAGAGACATTGGTGGAAACTGTGAGTACGATAAACAAGCGGTGGAGGAACACAAACGTGTACCCCAACTGTCATTTTGTGGTTTAATAATGTGCTTCCCCTACCCTCAGGGATGGCAGCCACAGCCAGAGCAACAGCAATCTTGAAGTAGTAGACAGCACCACGGATCCATGAGCCTCCGTGGACGGGGTCGTTGAAGTGGCCGATGTTGATGGCCCAGACAGCAACACAGATCAGGGAGATGACCTTGGACAGCTGCTCGCCAAACTCGTCCAGCTTGGCCTGCAGAGGAGTCTTCTCCTGCTCTGTGGCAGCCATCTGGTCACGGATCTTACCAATCTCAGTGGATACTCCGGTGGCCACAGCAACACCGATGGCCTTGCCGGCAGCGATGTTGGTGCCCTGCAGAGGAGAGAAGCGGAGAAAGGTTAAAAAAATAGGCAATGGTTAGAAAAAAAATAAGGACTAACAGGAAAAAGGTTGAAGCCCAGTGAAGGCAAAATATTGTTTGTAAGGCACTTACAGAGAAAAGCATGTTCTTCTTGTCCTGGTTGACAGCTCTTGGGTCTGGGACAGGGTCGGTGTGCTTGATCACACTGACAGACTCACCTGAGAGAGAAAAAAGTTACACAAAACTGCTTATGGCATTAGGACAGAAAAACATGTCATTGCAGATTTGAGGTTTCTTGAAAGCTTACCAGTGAGGATGGACTGGTCAACACGCAGGGTGGTGGACTTGATGCAAACAAGCCTGATGTCAGCGGGGACTTTGTCACCAACTGTTGGAAATAATTAAAATCATACTTTATTTCTACCATTTCTACTAAATTGTCATCGAATGTATCAATACTTGTCTTATTTACATTAAAATGTAATGAATGCAAGTTGTGCGACTGTGTATACTTTATACATTCAAGTGACTGTAATGGTTGTGAATAGCACAACTTATGTAATCCATAATGACATCCCTAACTGAAAAATTATTAAACAAATATCCAACATTTCGGTAGAAGTTATTCTAAATTTAGAACCAAATGCTCAGAGTAAGGGAGGGAGGGGTGTTGGGCTAGAGAGCTAGAGAAGCAACAGGTGTACACTGACAAATGAACAGAAGTGGGCAATGGTAGCGAGGGGAGAAGAGGTGTGGCAGGTGCCAGAGAGGGTATTTATAATCTTGATTTTGCTTTCCTACGGTCAGCATTTTTGCATAGCAGTGCTACTCATATTGCCTTGAAAAGACACATGGTTTTACCGTCAGCCTTTTCCAGACACATATAGCCTGAATTTATATCTGTCATCCTTTCCCATAACATAAATGAAAGCAAATCACTGGACATCTCTTCTCAGTTAAAACCTTTTGACAAAACAGACTGTGACAGGAGATATTCTTCCCCTGACATGAAGGTTTACAGATCGGGCTGACAGATTGGCTTCCGCCTTTAAAACTGATGAACAATCTTGCCATTTCTTACCAGACACCTCCACGATGTCTCCAGGGACAATTTCCCTGGCCTTGATCATCTGCACACTCTTTCTGTCAGAACGGTAAACCTTGCCCATCTCAGGCTCATACTCCTTGAGAGCCTCAATGGCATCTTCAGCATTACGCTCCTGTGGCACACACAGAAAAAAGTCAAATAATTAAAGGGCGGATCAGCTAAAATAAAAAAAACAGAATTACACATTCACAATTTTGAGTCCCATTCTAACAATTATCACTAAACTGTTGTCAACACGCCTTTATTGCCTCAATTGTAATCCATGTTGTCTTTGGTCTTGATCTGGCAATGTCCTCTAGCAGGCTTTGAGTCAATGCAATTATACACTGATAACCTACCTACTGATGACACATGTGTAGGTCAAATCTGCAGGTTTTTGTAGTCTTTTTTCTCTCCAATTAAATGAAAGTAAAAAAAAATGAAATAAAAAGGATTATGCAGCAAGAAAGTACACGCTGGGTTCAGTGATTGTATTTAAAATTATAAAAATCTTCTAATAGCAGGTTGCCAAAGTCAGTTCTGTTTTCAATGAGAAAAACAGGAACAAAGCAGCTGATTTTGACATTTGGAGGGGATGTGATGACAACAATATTCCGTAGCAACTGATGCCTGACAGCAGTGTCAATTACTTAATAGCATGCAGAAGAGCATGACTTGTGTAATGGGAATCATCCATTGCCTACCTGGTGATTATATTATATGTATTTTCTTAATTTGAAGTTAGTGTGAATATTATTGTTTATTTAGGATTTACACTATGTTGTAACACCAACTATTCTAGTTGAGCAACCATGCCTGGGTAGAAAACACGGCGGTAACCGGAGCTTGTTTACTTTCTGCCATCATTGCAATTCATATGTCTTATTGCTCAACACGCTGGGCCTCGTCACTGACCTGCCAAACTCCAACAATGGCATTAGCGATGAGGATAAGAAGGATGACGAAGGGTTCCACAAAGGCAGTGACGGTCTCTTCACCTTCCTCAAACCAGGCCAGCACCTGAGGTCAGAGTGGTAAACAAATCAGTGTTGGTGTCTGGGCACAGAAGTGGAGACAACAGTGACAGTGGGCATACTCCTCATGAGAAAAAGCATGTGTATCTACCTCTATGTTTTATGTGCTTTAAAATGCCAATTGACATTGTTTAAACATTTGAATGAATAGATTCCTCTGAACTTTATAATCTTGCATATATTGTGTAAAGCCTTAATAATAAGAGGGTATATTTTCAATGATTGTGAAGGCTTTCAATGGGCATTTATAGTTTTGTATGTATTTAGCATGTTTCACATAGCAAATATAGTATGCATTATATGCAACAATGTGAAAAAGCTTAATTATAAAGGCCACTTTCATTACCTTTTCTTGATTTACTTTGAAATTGTGTAATCACTTCTTTTCCTTTCCAGTGTATCCAATGTCTGTTATTTTGATAATAACTTTCTGTGTCATAATAATATTGCATAATTGTTATTAATTTGACCTCAATGCCCCATAACTCCTTGGTCCTTTTGACTTCAACTTTCTCTCTCTGTGGAGGGCCTTCGTTCCTTCCTTCAGGCCTGACCTTTCCCGAAGGATTCAGTTTCTCTCCTCAGCTTGGGGCTTTCTTAAAATAAACCCATACCCCTTAGCCCCCCATACTTCCCTGACCCCCATCTCTCATGGCTCCTCAATATTCGCCTTCTAAGGCCATCCTGACAGCTGGCCAAAGGAGTGAAAGCTGGGCACAGGAATTAATACACCACTGACAACCCTTGCAATCTGTTTCCCTCCTCTCAAGTTGTCATCTTCAAAAATACATGGAGGGGTGGAGGGGGATAAGAACTTATCTGGACAAAGTGACCAGACAGAAATGATCAAGTGCAGCACGCTTGTTTACTGGAAGAGTTTGTGTGATGGAGTAATAAAGTTAAATGCATTACAATCACTTATTGTCAAGAATGTAAAAGGGGCCCAGAGATTATTGTGCCAAAAATGTAAATGTGAGAAAACACATTCGGAAGAGTGTAGAGTGTTTTCTTGTTAATGAGAATTTGTAAAAGTATGCACCTGTTCTTTCATAGATAAAAGTCAAGTAGAGTGTCTGATCCCACGTGGTGTCAGTGTCTCGTGGAATTTATTGCTACTCTTATGTTTACTACAAATCCTACTGCTGTTACTTGAGTTTGAAATGAACGTGATAGGAATAACCAGAGTTTAGAATTACTGGCATGATTACAAAAACACTTGTTTACTTACAAAAGAGATGCAGGCAGCCAGCAGCAGGATCCTGACAAGCAAGTCCTCAAACTGCTCACTGATCAGCTCCCAAATGCTCTTTCCTGAGTGAGACAAAATAGAAGTAAATGGATTATTATGACAAAATATAAACGTAATTACTGTAATATGCAAGTGAAAGATCATTTCGGTGCAAAGGGAAGTATTTACAGTATGTGAAGTATGGATACAGAACACAAAAGACAGTATACTTTATTCATCCCTCTTGGGGAAATTTACTTTTCAGATCTTCGTTGCTAAAGATAATGGTTAAAAAGTATTATACATTGCCAGTACAATGTTATTAGCAGGTGGGAATCCCAAAATGCGGCCCGCATGTATTATTGGGAAGTTTCGATTTACATGTTTTGTAAATGTAGCTGGACAATCACTTACCTTCCTCAGCGGGCAGCTCTGGAGTTGGACACAAAGGTGGTAGGAGGAAGGAGGAAAAAGATTGTAGAGAGAGAAAAAAATGCTGTGGTTAAAAAGACGAATATTCAGAAAAGAAACGTTTGTAACAACTTTGGGAGAAAAGTTATACTTCAAGATCTTTGGTTTCTCAAACACCCCAATGTTCACATTTTCAAAAATCCCTGTGTCTTTATACCTGAGGACTTTGAGCACTGTATGGATTCCTTCAATTACAAAGCCATGGTACTGTATTTGATACTGAATTAGCTAAATCACAACCTGGGCCGTAGAAAACTTCACTGCAATGGCTGTTCACTACATAATTTCCTCAATTTGTAAAAAAAAATTAAACCTTTTACATATTGCAGAGTCTTTACTGTCTATTTTGTCATTCCACTGGTTATTGATTAGCAATCATATTACAGATCATTCAGCCGTGAGCCATCTAAGGACCTCCCCTTTCTAGCCAGCCTAAAATTATCCATCTCTCCTGTTAACGCCAGCCCATATATCACCCAGGAAGCTTCTTGAGCCATCACCTGTCTCTCTCGCTCTCCAGCCATCTTCTTTTGCTATCTTTAAATAGCTCTTCAAAGCCCTCAAAGTCTCTGGTTCTCAATGTCTCTGCATTTCTACCAGCTGTTGCAACTCCTCTCTAAAAAAGCATCACAGGCAAAATCTCAACCCCGCCCGACTCAACAAGTATCTCTTAACTCCACTGGTGTTGACTCAGGAAAATGCCTACAGAAACTTTGTAGAATATTTTTAATGCAAACACTCAGATCTTTCTTTGACTGTGAAGCGACATGTTTCTCAATGTGGCCTAGTTGCCAAACAGTGACTTTGTGAATCTTTCTTCTTTCAGTAGGCCTCCCTCCCCATCCCTGATGCCCACACTCTCACCATTGTAGCCGTACTTGTCCAGGTTCTTCTTGAACTGGTCGGGGGTGAGACCGCTGTTTTCATTCACCCCGAAGTAAGCCAGGCATTCAGCCGGCAACTTCATGTGTGAGTTCTCCATCCTTTCTGGATAGACAAGTGATTGCCTGTCTAACCGTGCCTCTCCGCGCTCTTTTACTTCTTAGTTGTTCACTGCAGCTTTTACCCTTGTTCCACCACCGTCACCTAGAAGTGTGGCACCCTTCAATTCAGGAGTACTGGACTGACAGAAAGAGCGAATAACCACTTACATGTTCAGGGTTTTATACCACCAAAGGGCTCGGGATTGGTGGACAACCCCGCCAACCCATGCCCCCAAATTCCAGCATGGGAGGGCATGATGGGGGAGCGTGGGTGGGGCTCGAGGTGGAGCAATGGGGAGGTGAGATGGTAGACTTGGACAGGAACTGAGTACAAGGCTCGGATTTGGAGAGGAGGTAATGCAGGAGAGTGGTGGTGAAGGGGCTAGAAGGGGGAGGGGGGGTGCACACCATGGATGAAAATGAGATCTGTTTTTGGAACATGCATGGTCAGTGGAATAAGACGAAGGGAGAAGGTGAGAGAGTGAGACAAGAGATCATCCAGAGGAGAGGAGAAGGGTGGGGGGTGCATTGAGTGACTGCTCAACTGGTTTATGCTGAGGAAGGTGGCTGAGCCAGAGAAAGAAGAGTGAACCAAAGACTGAAGAAGGGTAGAGGAATAACTTTTTACACGGGAAATGTGAGTTAAACACGTAGGCACATTGACACATGGAAGTTCAAAGATCAAACCAGAAAAAAGGACGCCATGCAACAGAAATGCATCACCTACTGTCATTGACATGTACATTTACCAAAGGTTCTGCAGAGCAACTCATGATACCAGAGACACCAGACCTGATAACAAACCTAGTTAGACATAGACAAATGATGAAGTAAAGTGAGTGTGTAGTAGAGGAATGATCGCTGTGGGACAGGAATGCCAAGAGGACAGCCAGCATGTCACACTATCGCTGTGCAGAGGAAAAGCCCCAGCCCAAGATACAAGAGGATCAAGTTTTATTTCCCTTTTTTCATGGGAAAGGAAAGGCAGCGGAGATGCACGTCAGATGATCTGGCCACAAATTGCTATTCAGTGCAGCACAATGGCCTCTTGTGGTGGATTCACAGAATTGAAGAATCACATCATTTAAAGAAAGAATTATGCACTTCAGTTTTTTATAGAAATGGTATGGCATGTCAGGATTTCATCACTCATCATTTGCTCTCTTTTGTTTGTCCTTCTGACAACAACACGTTAGCAACACTTCATGAAGTGAAAATTAAGTATAAAACATGTTAAGCACAAACTCTGTTGATTTCTGTTTTATTTTTGTTGTAACGGCTTCTGGGTGGTGCAGACAGGAATTCAAGTTGCTGTTGTTAATCAATGAACTAAAAGTAAACAGTAGTCACTAATCATCAACTTTTGACAGTTTTAGGGCAATTTTTATTCCTGCGTTGCGTTGTAGTGCAGTGTCACAGTAAAAACCAGAATCAAAGATAATTTTAGTCTGTGTGAAATAGAGAATAGTTTTACATTCTCCAATTTATTTTTGGTCAAATTGTTCAAGCAAAAAGTCAAAACAGCTGTCAGTTTCAGCCATCTGCATCATCAATTGTGTTGCACGTATGTTGTTGGTTGATGTCAGAGTTACCTGCCACTGTTACTTTAAGCATGGCTGTCAAGCATGCATGGCACAGTCATAAAATTCAACAAATCGGATCATTAATTGTGCTTGAGGAAAAATGAAAACAGCTATTGAGAGACAGTATACAGTGGGTTTTACACATTTGGGCACCCAGGTAAAAATTTGTATTAATGTGCATAAAGAAGCCAAGAAAAGATGGAAAAATCTCCAAAAGGCATCAAATGACAGATTAGACATTTGTTTAATATGTCACAAAAAGTTAGATTTTATTTCCATCATTTACACTTACAAAATAACAGAAAACAAAAGAATGATGTCTGCAAACGTTTGGGCACCCTGCAGAGTTTATAGCATGCACCGCCCCCTTTGGAAAGCTGAGACCTGACAGCGCCATGGATTGTTCTCAATCATGATCTGGAAAGACCAGGTGATGTCAATCTTAAGGTTTTAAATGCCCAGACTCATCTTACTTTGCCCCACCAATCAGCACCATGGGTTTTTTTCTAAGCAGCTGTTTAGAAAACTGAAACTGAAAATAGTTGATGCTTACAAAGAAGCAGAAGGCTATAAGAAGATAGAAAAGTGACCAAAAGTACGTTTGGAGAAGAAAGGGCACAAAACTTAATGAAAGGAACCTATATCCAACTGTTAAGCGGGAGGGGTGGGGGGGGGGTCAATCATGCTTTGGGGTTGTGTTGCAGCCAGTGGCACAGGGAACATTTCACGAGTAGAAGGAAGAATGGATTCAATAAAATTAAACACAGGATGGCTTCTACAAATAGATAATGATCCTAAACACTCCTCAAAATCCACAATGGATTACATCAAGAGGCATAAACTGAAGGTTTAGCCATGGCCTTCACAATCTCCTGACCTCAACATAATTGAAAATCTATGGATAGACCTTAAAAGAGAAGTGCGTGACAGACTAAAAAATCTCAAAGAACAGGAAGACTTTCGGAAAGGACAAATGGGCGAAGATATTCCAAATAAGAATTGAAAGACTCTTGGCTGGCTACAAGAAGCGTTTCCAAGCTGTGATACTTGCCAAAGGGGGCAGTACAAGGTATTAACTCTGCAGGGTGCCCAAACTTTTGCAGATGCCTTTTTTTTGTTTTCTGCTATAATCTGTCATTTGATGTCTTTTAGAGATTTTTCCATCTTTTCTTGGCTTCTTTATGCACATTAATACAAATGTTTACCTGGGGTGCCCAAACTTTCGAACCTGACTGTATTTGTTCATCTACAATGTGATATTCTATACAAAGGTCATAAACAGAGCAGTATGTAATGATTTCATTACACTTAATAATTTTGCATTAGCTTTATGTATAAACTTTTGAATTCCCAGACATGTTGCAAAAACATTTTATTCTTGTTCTGTTCTGCCAGTGTTCCTATCTCTGTTTCACCAAGCCGATCTCCCGGCCTCAGCTGTTGTGCAGCAGTTCTGACCTCTGAGATTTGGGGGCTGTGATAGGGGTCAGCCTGTCAGTGTCTCCCTCAGGGCACAGCACTGACATTTAACTCAATATCCCAGAAGGATAAGATTTCCACCCCTGTCCCCTCCATCTTCTGCCTCAGTCTATTGCTGAAGTGTCAGTAGCCTGTGTGTGCAGCCAGGAACTACTACAGCGTAAACCCCTGCAAGTTGGGACACCCATCACCTCCAACTCCCACCGTGGCGCTTACATGCCACACCCTTGTGCCTTGCTGAGGGATCACCATGTGCCGCATTAAGCCCCTCAAACCCTCCCTCTTTCACTTGTGAACTCTATATGTTCCCAGTTTTGTACTAAGTGTTATGTTCTGTGGCGGTGCAGCTGTACGCAAGGCTATCTTACGCAACTATGTCTGTCTCTGCTGACTTGCACGGCACAAGCAAAGTGAGAGGCACATGGCGGCATTTTTCATTTAAAGACATGGGGCCGGGGAAGACTGACATATTTCCTAAAGAAGGTTATTGTCAGTAATAGCAAATACTTTGGGTTGCACATTGTATGCTATCCAGCTGACATACAAGCCACAAATGTCCATTTGTGAGGGAATAACAATGTGAAGAAAACCTCATTTATGACAGCACACACAACACATTTCATTCATGTAGTCTTATGAAAAACAACTTGAAGTAACCTGTCATCCAACAAAATATAATCCGTATGCTTAAGTAAAATATTGAAAAACAAAATAACACAATATTTAGAGTGTTATAAAATAACACTCTGCATCTCTACAGCCGCCAAGCAATAAGTTGAGATTGCAGCAGCATCGTGCATGCACCCATAAACTGCATGATTGATACGATCTTTAACTTTTATGCCCATGTAAAATAAAGTAGGGTACCAAAAGGTTCACTGACAAACCACGTAAAATCAAATAACGTGTGGTATTGACAGTGACGACATAATTACTACTGGGCAATAAGGCCATGGATAAGGAGCTACAGTGTTGGTGTTAGCTGGGTACTTGTTACAGCATTAGCTAATAGTAATAATAGAAGTGGCAGCTGAGTCTCTGAATCCAGAATTCCTTGTGAGATATAAATAGAGCAGGTGACACTGTGCTGCTAGGCATGGCACCATGACAGCTTTGCAGTGTTTTTATTTCAGAATGCTGGACCTTTACTTCAGGCTCTTCAGTTTAACTTTCAACTATTGGGGCGGAAATAAGATAGGGGGTTGGAAGGACACATTTGACTCCAAAGTGTCATCAGTATCCATGTGGTAAATTGGGCCCAATAGTTCTGGTTGTTCACACCATTCTAAGCACTTAAGGGCTGTTCTTTATAAGCCTTGGGGGAGCCAACAGGAAAGTGAGCCTGTGGATCAATAGTGGCTTTCATTCTACTGATGGGTCGTCATTTACTTGACCAGCTCTGCATTTTTAAAGGCCGTTGTTGTAAATTGACTGGCAGTGATGTTTGATTGGGAAACTCTTGGTCTGCAGAATCAAGCACACTGGATCCTGTCAGCTTTGCTGGCTGAGATAACTTCAGATGGGACTTACAGCTGCCTCAAGTCAGTCAATGTACATTACAGAGGTAAAAACAGGATTTTTGCTGTACAATGGGTACCAGAATCTACACACAATTTAGAGTTGGATCTATAGCATGAACTACAGAGTTGTTGCATTTGCTTATACTTGTACATTACATTTTCATCACAAATTGCCTACTGATTTAAATGTACATTTAGTTCTCTCACTCAAGTAAATATTTTTGATGAATAATTTTACATCTACTTGAGTCCTTGTTTTTAGAAAGTAAAAATACCATAATTTGAGTGCTTTTTCTGCCCCTCTGATTAAATAATCAAGTCCTCAGCTCATAGGTTCTGTAGGCGCACTGTCAGCCTTGCAGTCCATTTACTGGCACGCTTCAATCATTTCAGGGGATTATATTTCGTAAGATAAAACATATTATGTTAATACCTTTAGCATCTAAGTATGTTCCCAAGGTTTTTATTTATGCCTGCACGTGAGCAAAATCCTTCTGGAGTTCATAATAGCAGTAATAAATTAAACATCGTATTACTTCACGCCAGCATAGCTCTACGAACTAGTATGTACAGTATTTGGTATCATCTGAAAGATGAACTCCTTAGTATACTACATCTTCCATGTCTTGGCTATTTTGATTACTCTTATCTAACCAAGACACTATTTAGAGGTTGATTGCTATGACTGGTGGGCATGTTGTAACCACAAAAATGGGTTGCACCCCATAATCTATGACCCAGTTGGATTTTCACCATTTTCTAACAGCAACATGAAATAAAAACAGTAAACCTTCTCACTGCAGAAACAGGGTTGCATTTGAGTCCTCGAGACATAATCTTATAAAAATGCCGCAATCCTATAAAAATGCTAGAGTAGAATATGAGACCACATTGCAAATGACACATTGTGATGGCTTAGTTTAAAGGGATAGTATGGGTATTTTTGAAGTGTGGTTGTATGAGGTAGTTATCCATTTTCAGTTTATTACCTACAGTAGGTAGCGGTTGGAAATAAAACCAGGAGTACCGCCACAGAAGCTAAGGAATGTTGCGTTACCGCTGTACAGCGGCTAAATGTCTTTTAGCAACTTTAAAAAAAGGCCCCCCTAAAAATAAAATCCATGTCAGTTTAGGTTTACGCTATCTTTAGAATACTACTAGCACCTTAACTTGCCTTCAAACAGCCCCTTCCAATGGGGTACTGAAGCATATATTGCTCTCTTCAAAGCCAGCAGACTCATTTGACCAAAACATTTATTTTATCTGACAGGACACGGGAGTTTCTGATCTACCGCTGTCTCGATCTGTTAGTTTGTTTGTGTTTATTGTGTGACTGTTTTAAAGGGTTTGTTCTGATTCCCCAAAGTCACACGACGTTAAATCCAAACCCAACCCCCCTCAGCTGTACCCTTTACCTCTCACCTCATTGGTCCTGTAAAAGGTAGACAAAATGATAGACGGGGCATCTTGAGGAAGAGCATTGATGACAGGAAGACGAATGAATGCAGAAAGACCCAGAGCAATGCCTGAGAAAGAAATGGGATCCTTTGATAAATATAGAATGAGGATAGAGTTATGTTCAAAATAATAGCAGTCCAACATCACTAACCTCATAACTCATATTTTTTGGTAGAGGTGATATTTCAAAATAGCAAATAATTTAGTAGTAAATGTTTGCATTACGTTCTATTCATTGCTCTGGGGAACAGCGGACTTTGATTATAAAGATGATTGGAGAGAGGAAAAAATACAAAGAATAGAAAGAAGAAGAATGCCTTGAAATTGCATCCAAATGCTGAACAATGGAAAAAACAGTCAACTACCATTCAAATGGATGGAAGAATGGCCAAAATGGCAAAGGCTCAACCAATAAACAGCTATGTGGAGCAAAGCTATCAGCTAGAAGCCCCATTGCTGAAAAAAAGACATGTACCGAATAGGTTGAAAATTTGCCAAAGGGCACATTGACTGGCCAAACGAGAAATGGCACAACATTCTGTGGACTGATGAGAGTAAAATTGTTCTTTTTGGGTCTTGGGGCCGCAGACAATTTGTCCGACGACCCCCATGCACTGAATTCAAGACACAGTTCACTGTGAAGACAGTAAAGCACGGTGGTGCAGAAATCATGTTATGGGGATGTTTCTCACACTGTGGTGTTGGGCCTATTTATCGCACACCAGGGATCATGGATCAGTTTCAATACATCAAAGTACGAAGAGGTCATGTTACCTTATGCTGAAGAGGAAAAACCTTTGAAATTGGTATTTGAAATTGAAATTTCAACAAGACAATGATCCAAAACACACCAGTAAGTGAGCAAAGTCTTGGTTCCAGATGAACGAGACTGATGTTATGGATTGGCCAGCACAATCCACGGAACTCATACCATAGAAAACAGGTGAGGTGACATCATAAATGCTGTTTCTGAGGCAAAACCCAATAATGCAGAGGAATTGTGGAATCGTCAATTGTCCTGGGCTGGTATACCTGCTCACAGGTGCCAGAAGTTGGTTGACTCCGTGCAACAAAGATGTGAGGCAGTTCTCAGAAATGATGGTTATGCAACTATTAGTGCAGTGATTCAAAGTAAAGCAAACCCTTGAGACAGTTTTTAGTTCTAACAGTAAATGCTTTAGTTTGTAAAGAAAAATGCAAATACTGCTATTTTCTGAACAGCCTAATATTCCTTTTTCTTCCCTTCCTGTAACACAAACTTGATCATTTTTGGTCATGTTTGGGGTTTGAATTGAATTTGCAGTGTTCCCAAAGCATTATTACGGAATTAAAAGCCATTTTAAAGATTTTGAGCATTATTCACTTTTTAAAACACACTGCTATTATTTTTAACACAATTGTACATGTAGCAACAGAAGGTAAGTATAACTCTCACTAAAAGATATTTAGTTTTGATACACAGTTAATGGAGATTTATACAAATGAGCATTTCATTAACCATAGCTCAACAGTGTTTTTTTCTCAGTGATGTGGATATTCTGACTGGAAGAGTACGAGGAGCTCAACATCACCTCTCTGTGGATAACAGCTTAGTAGGGGCTTTGTTTTTTTAATAGATTATATATAAAAACACAATGTTCAAATTAAGACATCATATGCAGAACCAAAGTGTTCAATATTAAATAAATGAATGAATAAATTATAACTGAATAAATAAGGGATGTAGTTTTTCTTTATGCCTCGTTCACCGTTAAGCAAACACCTAACATTATTATACCAAATGTGAACAAGCATAACTCGTGA
Source organism: Etheostoma cragini (assembly GCF_013103735.1). NCBI lineage: Eukaryota > Metazoa > Chordata > Actinopteri > Perciformes > Percidae > Etheostoma > Etheostoma cragini. The sequence continues at coordinate 10,511,277 of NC_048427.1, read as the reverse complement.
AGCATTGCAGTAGTTGAGCATTGAGCTCAGGCTCGTACCCGAGACGGGTAAAGTATGCAGCGGGGTAGGGAGGTTCTTTGGTTCTTTCCAATCAGACCGCAAGGCAGCGATGGGCATTTTCATTAGTTTTTTAATGCCTTGTTTATAGCTGTTGGGTTGTAAAGACAATTTCAAAGTGTGTGTGTGTGTGTGTGTGTGTGTATGTGTATGTATATATATATATATATATATATATATATATATATATATATAAAAAAGTGTTTCAAGCCTACCTTTATATTAGAAAAAGACAGTTTACTGAAGGTTTTACTTTTTTATTCCAGCAGGTTTTGTTTCAAAATTGTAATGAAATAAAAACGACTTGCAATAAATTGTCAATGTGAAAGGACACTGGATGAAACAAACAGTTTCATAATAAGCAGAATTTTAAAAATTCAATCCTATAAACTGTTTAAACTCGGGTAACTCTTTGTACTGTGAGACCTGGTAACCAGATAAACAAACAGCTATTTGCAAGGGATTAATTACAAATCCACTTCAAAATATATAGCAGATATAGGATTACAATAACAATGACTAGTAGAAATTGTAGCTCAGATTCTCGCTTTATTGGTCAACTTGATGAAAGACTACAAAACGAATTCACAAAAAATCTCTTTCAAGTAATCAAATCTGTACAAACCTAAACTGTATGGTTTTTTTTACAGCTCTGGCTCATATGAATCTGAAGAGTCATATGCGTGTGTGTGGGTGTAAGCATGCGTTTGCTCTTCTGAGACAAGGTGACATACTCCTTCCTGCTCAAGGATATCGATATGCCACGCTCAGAAAGGCAAGACAGCGGATACACGCACGCGCACACACACACATTGCACACACCTGTGTTTGAGATTTTACAGTACAGAGGACAGGGAAAACAAAATACTTCCCCCCTCCACAAGTACACACACGCCACCTGCTGGCAGGGGTTTGCTGCTAAATTCATTATGTCAGCACCCACTGTCTCCCAAACCCTGCTTTTTTTTGTCAAAATTACTGTACAGACAGACACTGTGGTTTTTACCTTTCCACGGGAGAAGTGGTAAGAGAGAGGGGAAAGTATAAATCTCTAATACTCTCACACAAAATGTACACGTGCACACATGATTATAATGCTCACCGGCAGACAAGACGCGTTTGTCATCTGCGCACGCACGCACTCACTCAGACAATTCGTAACATTAAATGTTTTAAGAAGTACAGATAAAAAAGGAAAAAAGCCCTGGGTATAGGTTTGATTTCTGGCTGTTTGGTGAAAGAAAGGAGAAGAGAGGTAGAGAGGGCAGGAGAGATGGGTTGGAGGTCGAGGGCAAACTACTGCTGTCATTTCTTAGCTTTCCTTGGGGGAGTGACTGGGCGGCCGGAGCCCAAGCTCCCTCCAGCACCGTAGAACAGCTTCTTGTCTGCAGGTTTGAGAATCTGTAGAAGTCAAAGACGATCAAATTAAGCAAAGGGAAACAACTAAAATATTGAAATGTCGGATGAGTCTTTATAAGAATCTGAATTTTCTAAGAGTAATTCTCTTGCTTACCTGGAATGAGCACATGAGGGTCTCGTCTACGCTCATCATGGCTCCGGCATTGTCAAATTCACCGCAGTAATTAGGAGCTGAGAACAGCGTGACCAGCTGCCTCTTTGCAAAGAACTCATATCCGTCCTCGACCACCTAAAAACAAATTCACGACGTTTGTTTGTAAGGAGTGGGAGTAATTTTGTTTTTCGCTTCTCACCTGTATACACTAAATCTGGCACTTACACCGAACCAGATGTAATTCATTTACAGCATTATATTAGCAAAAGGGTGTATTCATCATAAATACATTCTATCACTTGAACTGCCTACCTCGTTATCAGTTAACCTGGGCTGAAATCAAAATGTGGCGAACTGTGCTATCAAAGCACTTCAGCAGTTCCATCACATTTTTCCTCTCTCCCAATATTATACAACAGGTGTACACCCTTGTTTAATAAAAGTGCTAGCCTTGCATCAACTACAAAAGGATTTTAGGTAAAAAGAAGGAAAGATTCACAACAAAAATATTGTAGAGAAAAAAACAAAAAATACCTGGTAACCACCCTCTTTTACATAACGGGGAAAAACTACTCTTTTATTGTCTCTGTAAAACTGCTCTAAGCACATTGAGATGCCATGCGGAAGAGGGGTGACTTGCCTTTTAATTCATTTATTCACTTGTTTTATTTAGCTGTACTTCCTATCTTTAACCTTGGGGTCCGGGTTGTGCACTGACCTGATGGGCCCGACAAATGAGGTCCATGTCGTGTTTGTGGAGGAACTTTGTGACCACATCAGCGCCAAAGGTGAAGGAGACACCGCGGTCGTTCTCACCCCAGCCCAGGACATCCTTGTCCGGGTCAGCCCACAGCAGGTCGCATAGGAGGCCCTGGTCAGGCACATCAGTGGGGCGCATGACCCTTCGCACCTGCTCCATAGACTGGAGGTCCGGGGACAGGCCTGGAGAAGTGCAATGTAGAACAGTTAAATGTCAGACAAAAACATAGTGTCATTTGTTTGTGTTC
>NC_048427.1:10507027-10508600 GCF_013103735.1 Etheostoma cragini | reverse complement strand
AGGAACCAATCACACACTGTGGCCGAGGCTACCATACAAGGTTCCACTTGCTTATCAGATCAACATTCACATACATTCAAACACAGATGGCAGCATTGGGAGGAATGCAGGGTTCAGTGTCTTGGCCAACGACTGGAGGGCAAGGGATCAAACCACCAACCTTCTAATTGGTCGGCAGACGCTATACCACCTGAGCAACAAATGTCCCACTGGGGCATTTGTTCACATCAGTAATGTTGGTAAAGGAAGGAAATCCTGCCTGTGCATTCCTATTCAGAGCTGAAACAGTCAGCTGATCAACAATTAATCAGCAATCCTCTTGATATTCATTTGATTGCGGTATTGTCGTCTTAAATTATTGTGAACTCATCTTTTGGTTTTGAATTGACGGCCAGACAAAACAAGACATCTGAAGTTGTGCCCTTTGGTTCTAAGAAATTGACAACTGAAATGGTTAACCGCCGATCAGCTGGAAATAAAAAAATGCACAAACGTTCAGTATAAATGTGATCAAGACATTACGGATTGGGGCCTTATCTGGAGTGTGCCCAACAGATAAAAATCTCTCTCAAACATCCAATATCCTTTCTGTGTGTCGTCCTAAACCAAAATAAATATCTGTTATTCACATTTATGTCCCTTTCATTCTTTTTGGAATCAAATGTTTGTTTTTTAAAATGTCAGAAGCTTTGCAGAGAGAACAGCTCCTTTAATTTTGCTTGTTTCTGAGAGTGAGTGACCATGGCATTGTAAGGGCACCTGCACACTGCCTGCGTGGTGTTTTCTGTCTTTGCACACCAGAAATGTGTCTGACACCACGGTGCTGCTGCTAGCCTTGTCTGTACACATGTATGTGTATTAATAATTACATTATTATTATTATTTAACCTTAATAAAATGAAATAATAGCGCGTTCAACTTTATTTTGTCAATACTTTTGTGTTTGCACATATTTCGATATATACTGTATACATTTTATTTCAATTCCCTTTCCTGAGATAATAAGGTCCATGTTATTGTTCTATCTGAATCCCTTTAAAATACTATTTAAAAAAGGAGTTCAACAGAAAATGTCATTAAATGGATTTGTGTCAAAATGACATATAAACAAACATTCTATTTTGCCTGGAAATGCTTCCAACACGCTTGCGTGTTGCGTGAAAAATAGGTGCTGGTGCTATTTCTAGCATGCATGCGTTTTCGGGCCGCACCAGGAGACGTACGTGTCACGCAGGCAGTGTGCAAGCTCTCACCTGTTGACATGGGAGCGGAAAAAAAAAAGCAGACACACCATGCAGCTGACATGCTCAAGCCATTTAGGCAGTGTGCATGAGCCCTAAGACACGAACAGCTTCAAAAATCCACGTGACGCTTATTGTTTTGGACAGAAGGCCCTGCCATGTTAACTTGGTACACATTTGGTCCAGCAATAAAAGTCAAAAGCACAATCTGTTGAAGTTGTACCTGTATATAAAAAAATGTTTTCTACTTATTCCCAGTACTGTTGATGTGATTAGAAATAAAATGTGTTCTACAGCCATCACTAATAAACAGGGAAAGGATCGGTGTTGAA
>NC_048427.1:10486917-10506912 GCF_013103735.1 Etheostoma cragini | reverse complement strand
GAACGTTGTTTTTTTTAATGTGAAATAAACCCAGATTGAAATGCATACAGTAACCTCCACCTTGTGCTAACATGACATAATTCAATTCAATTTTATTTATATAGCGCTAAATCACAACAACATTTATCTCATTGCGGTTTTCATAAAAGAGCAGATCTAGACAGTACTCTGTGATGTTATTCCCAATATCAATATGTTTTCCCCTGAATCACATTTAAGAGGCATTCTGAGAGGCATTTTTGCCAATTGCCTCCTTAACACTGGCAAGGCTATACAACTATATTCAAATAAAAAATTAAGATCCAACAGCAGGCCATTGACCACTATGTTGACAGTAACAACAGTGCAGAGACGAGTTTGTGTGCGCGCTCTGGATAGAAAGCAAATTAATTGTTTGATGAGGATACCTCCATGGCAACAGAATATCTTCTCATCAACAATGGCTGCAACAGGCAAACAGTTGAAGCAGTCGGTGAAGGTCTTCCACAGCTTTATGTTGTACCGCCTCTTACCTGTGGAAGGAAACCACAATGTCCTGATCACAATCTAATCTAGAGGACAGTAAAAGCTAAACAGATGGACCTATTACATCACATTAGAAACAATGTTTTCCATAAACCTGACTCCGAATAGCAAAGAAAAGCATACGATTAATCACTGCCCATACCGCCTTGTCATGCTCCTTTAACCCAAAGCCCGGTGTACTCTGAGGTTATCTGTGCTGTTGCTTTTGTTATTACAAGTAAGTCAGACTCACTTTCAGTTTTTTTTAATCTACTCTTTACAATACTTTCACTCCCGCCACCCCTTTTAAATCTGTTCTAACATTCTACATGAACACGACGACTATTACCTAGACCGGTGGATTTCAAACTTGTTTTCATTAACATGTGTAGCTATATAAAAAGGCACAATACAGCACTGCACAATCAGTTTGTGGTTTAATAAACAATATTTTGACTTTAAAAAAAGAACTAACTTAAAAAAGCTACATTGCAAATATTAAGAATAAAAATTCTTACTATAGAGTATAATTATTTTAGGAATTATGCATGACTTACATTTACAACAAAAATCTTGCTTAACCCCATTTGAGAAACACTGACCTAGACTTTAAAAAAGCCTACAGGCTTTGTAGGAATGTCACATGACTTACACTCATCGTAGAAGCCATATATTCTGTTAATGGAAGCGCACTCATGGTTTCCTCTCAGCAGAAAGAAGTTTTCTGGGTATTTGATCTTGTATGCCAGCAACAGGCAGATTGTCTCCAGGGACTGCTTGCCTCTGTCTACATAGTCGCCCAGGAACAGGTAGTTGCTCTCTGGTGGAAAGCCCCCATATTCAAACAGCCTCAGCAGATCATAGTACTGCCCATGAACATCACCTGGAGAAAAGAGACGTATTAGAGTAGAAACAACAATGTTGGTCAAATGTGTTATTATCGTGCAGTGTGAATGTGCACAACAAAACCTACAACAACAATTGTCCCCCTTATAATTAAGATCCCTTCATTCCATGATTGGCTTTGCATTATTTTAAATACACAATCTGTTATTATGGTGTTGCCTGACCTGTTTTTAAGTTATGAGACAACAGCATTCGCAAGCTTGCATTTAGTGAGAGGATACTGGTGATTTGCACCACTCTGCAAACTTTAGTAGTTCTGAAATTTGAAGACTGTTCCTTTAAACTAGCACTCTTTATTAAGTGGCATCATCAGTATGACACAGGATGGCAATTTCAGAGAGACTTGAAGTGCAAAACAGCACTGTACAGGCAAGCCAGTTGTATTAGCTCATCCCTATAGTTCTGTAATCATGTTGCAAGCCATGCACTATGTAAACAGAATGTAAGCTTTCTCAATCTAGTCTCGCACTATAAGCTATAACAGCCATCTAAGAGTGTTTGTAAATTATATGTGACCACACTTGAGAATTTTCCGGACTCTAAAGAGCACAACTAAGCCTCACCACAAATCTTGAGGGGCGCCTCAAGTTCGAGCAAGATCGGCTGGCTGAGGAAGATCTCCCGGGATTTGAGGCAGAGACCACGGATTTCATTCTCTGTCAGCTGAACATTCTTGCCAGGTCTGGACCCTTTCACTGTGACAGAGAAATGCAATGAGTACATAACAGTACACTGTAAACAAAACAAAAAGCAAACAAAACACCATTAACACAGCAGTTTGTTAATTATGCTCTGTTGTTATTCAAAAATAGAGCGCACCATTTTGATTTAAATTCAGTGTAAAGTGACATTGTATTCCTAAAAAGGGAAAACACATCCCAAAATAGAATTCACATTTTTAAACAAAATAAGGCAGACTGCCATGGACAGTTGGCACAATTTGACATGTATGGTGAATTAGTTTGGCTCATTTCCATTTTCACTAGTCCGGGGGTACGAGCCTAAACCGGTTCGATTTTATGCTAACAAGTTGAACCGGCAGTTATCACTGTCACTTCCTGGCAAATTAAAAGCTTTGATGTAGTGAACTGGTATTGCCATGTTTATGTAACGTTAGCTAATAGCTTGCTTCATTTACTTGGGGCTATGGTTAAGCTTCAGTATAGGAAAACTTTGCTTTCTGTTGAATTAATGGTAACGTTAGCTTAGCTCACTAAACTTTCCAATAACTTGCCGAACACTAGAAATTAGCAACATGACGATGTGTTTACAAATGAACTAACAAAGACGCTAGTGTCTGACCGCAATTTACTGCCAAGCGGCGCTGTGAAGGAGATTACATTTCAGAAGCAATGGGAGTATGGGTGAGAGAGGGAATGGCGCACACCATTTGCTTAACGTTACTAGAACGTTTGTGTTTTTTGAGCGACAAGATGACATATGACAGTTAGTCTCAAAGAAATCTAAAATGGCATAGCCATGGGGGAATTTTTTTGGATTTGAAGCCGATGAAAGAAGTGAGCTGAAAAAGAAAAGAAAAAGTGTAAAACACCTAACCAAAGAGTTATTATTATAATCAAAGCTACTATAAGTCGTTGTTTTAACTTAGAAACGCATTAATGCCACCATGTGGTATAGAGTTACTACATTCTTATTATGGGTTCTTTCACCTGTCTCACCTGAGAGGGGCTGTGGTGAAATTCCGTATACTGGTCAGGTTTTTGGCATGGTATCAAACGGGATTTAAAATGTTTACACCGGCTCAAGTCTAGTGTGCACGCTGTGGTATAATCTTTGACTCTTTACTTTGTCATCCGAGCAATCATGATTGTATAAAAGATGTATGATTTATAGGTTGAAATGTGGAAGAAAAGTCAGGTGATACAGTAGATTGCAGGTTTTTACAATGGACATTTAAACAAGAAGTACTCATCAAGAAAAAGTCAAAATTTTAAACTTATGACGCTCAGTTTTTTTGTAGATGTAAGAGTTATTCAGAATTATAGTATGGCCAAAAATTCAGCAAAAGAGCAGTTTCATAAATGAATTTTGGGGGTAACCCATAATTAGTAAAACATTGGAACGAGTTTCTGATACCACTCAGGGTGCTATTGCGTGAATATGGGGCATTTTCTAAATTACATCTTTACAAGCCTTCCCAACAAATATAAATCGTTTGGATGTTAAAAAAGTCAAGTGCAATATCTTTTTAGCAATGTTTCTATTCTATATGTATGTTCTTTACTTTTGCAGTCCGTTGCTCAGTTGTTTATTCCCTTCACAAATGGTTATTGTTAGCATATGACACACCAAGGGACATTTCATGCAAGTGAAAACTTACAATTAGCAATCAATTTCATTTGGAATCTGAAAATACACCAAGCCCACTATGGACGTATTCAAAATGCCACCTGATGATAACGTTATGCAGTAATACATGTAAAATAGGTACCAATTTTCCAGCTGACAGGCTAATTAGCTATATATCAACCTTTCTGTTTGGCTAGCAAAAAAGGTAAATTTCGTTCAATGATTATTTAAACAGGAATAGTGTATGTATGGTTATGTAGGTTATGGATGACGAATTTATGAAAGATGCACATCGCTCCAGGTAACTAGCTAGCTAATGTATGAATACTTTCTCGGGGAGAGTAAAACAAACAAAACGTGTGCTAAGTGTTTAGCTAATGCGTTCTAGCGGAAACAACAAACCGTTAATTTGCTGCGAGAATTATGCTATTGACCAAATATACCTGGCGTTCATTCACTAGTCTGTGTTTTGTTAGAGATGAAATCAGGCTAACATAGCCTAGCTGGCTATCGTTGTCTAGCCTCTGTTAGCTAAAATGGCTACCTCTGTGAATAAACATCGAGTTAAATACTGTCTTACCTTCCAGCAGACGTTGTATAATAGAGTCGATGTTCAACTTATCGGCTTCGGCCATGCTATTCCTCTATTCTGTTCGGTTTCTAATCACTCCGACGAATGCAAGACTTAGTTACTTGTTAACTAGCTACCGAGTTACCGTTAGCACAACTAGTAGCGTTAATCGGCTATCGTTAGCCCGCTTGCTAGCTAACCTTGGGGCAGATTTTGCAACCTCAAAATGTGAGGCTTGGTGTTGAATTGTTAAAAACGTGATGGCTGTCATGTACTTTAGGAATCCGCCTTAATCAACTATTTCCCATTAGATATCAGAATTAACTTTCAGCATTCGTAATTTCTCGTGACAACGATATTTCTGGCGTAGCTACTAGCACCATGCCATCGACAAAAAAACTAGACGAGCGTTAGCTTAAAGAGAGGTTGAACGGAAACGGTCCGAACGTTCCCGCGGTCCCATTGGTCAGATTTGCCAGTAGGCGAGGTTTTGAGGAGCTGTTATTCTCCCGGATTGGCTGTTTTCAACGTCGGTCAGCATTTACTTATCTCAAACCACAATGTAAAAAGAACAATCTTTCTCGGATACATCTCATGTTTTGTTGGCCTTAAATTGAAGATTTTGTCAAACAATGCGAGATTAACCGTGTTTGTCCACATTTACGGACATATTCGTGTTTGTATCGCTCTGTATTTGATGCGAAATGAAGCGACACCCACGGAAGTGACCAAAATGGGAAGAATTGACGACGTATTTTGGCATGACGCAATGTCCTAGCGCCTGGCTACGCGCTCTGAGTAGTTCATTCTGAAGTTAAGAGATTGCTTAGCTAGTTTGTTTGCTAATTTACTGTAAGATAAGCATGACTCTAACTCGGATACACGGTAGCCTATCAATTTTACGCTAATAATACTGTGGTTTATTATCCTACAACCATGAAGTTGCTCCAAAAAGACATTGAAAAAGATAATGCCGGGTGAGTGACGTGCTAATGTTAGCAAGCTAACTATCATGCTATGCAGCTGATGGTACTAGTGTCAACTTAGGTGTGTTAAATGTATATTTGATTTACATTCACCTCACGAGCGTGGGGAGTTTTGGATCAGTTAGTACGGAAATAGTCCCATTTGTTGTTAATATGTAATAACACGCACTCAGTACGCGGACTCTAACCATATGAGCATAGGTTGTATAGCTCTGGATATAGCTTTCGTTTAAATGACGTACACAAAGTGAGTAAACAAAACGAACTCCAATTGTGTTATATTTTTGTACACTATATAATTACAAAAGCAGCATGGATGCTTCTGCATCATTACACCATTTGTGCGATGATACCAAATAATGGCTAGACATCTTAAAAGTAAAGTATATCCACTAACATGAATGACATCAACTCAAAGCCTGGCTTATTGCTTGTTTGCACTTCTTTAGTCAGGTGACTCTGATGCCAGAGGAGGCGGAGGATATGTGGCACACCTACAACCTACTTCAAGTGGGGGACAGCCTGAGAGCCTCCACTATCAGGTAACTATTCACTTATATCAACTAAAAGGTGACGATTAAAGCACACCCAACTTACTGACAGTTTTCCAGCCACATGGGGGAGGTTGTTTGCTTTGTAATCTTGTATATACCTGCAGAATTAACAATGCACCATCTTTCTTGACCAGTTTAATTTGTCAGTGCTTCATTCTTCCATTAGCTGATAAGGAGTAAAATCTCCTACTCTGTCATTGTATGCATTTATGTTAATCAATATACTTTATTGTCCCATTTAGGGACATTTTTCTTGGACTCAAATGCCGCACACATGTAGTATAGTATATAGGGAAAATACTCAAGGGTTAGCGACCATCCACCTTCAAAACAACCACTGATGAGATGTGATACACCCAACACAAAGCAGCCAGCCATGCAGGTTGACTTAGAGAGTTGCAACAGAAAGCTTTATAAACACAGACTTCTGTTTTTGTAAGAATTCTGCTGTTTCAAGACATTTTTAGCTTTTTGTCAGCCATACAAATACTTCAAATCTACTTCAGCCACATATGTTGATCACCATCGGAATCACAATAGTATCACATATGTTTTGCAATTTGTGCAATTTCTGTCAAAATGACATTAAGGAAAGTCGGTGCCAATTTTAATCCAATAAACAACATATTTATATACTATTTTTTCAATGTCTTGTACGATGTACCCAATAGCAACAGATACATATTGTATAAAAAACTTGAACTTCAGCATTCTTGATTTGTAGCTCAACTTTATGCCTTTTAACGAAACAAATGCAAGTAAGTAGATAAAATGTTTCCAATACCCCAGTGAAGGTCAGTGTCCAGTTTAGCTTTACTAAAGCTTTGTTTATTAAATTCAATCTGTGTTTGTAAACGAATGTTAGCTTTCCAATTTCTTCTCTCTCTCTCTCTCTCTCTCTGTGTATCACTGAGTATTTTGGTCTCAAATACACACACAGAAGTAAAGTCCCTTTTCTCGGTTCCCACAGGAAGGTGCAGACAGAGTCACCTACTGGAAGTGTGGGCAGCTCCAGAGTTCGCACTACTCTGACCTTAAGTGTGACGACTATCGACTTTGACTCCCAGGCCTGCCAGCTGAGAGTTAAGGGCACTAACCTAGAGGAGAACCAGTATGTCAAGGTCTGAAATTTTTAAGCAACCTGGCATCATACTATTCATTTGTTATTTGTTTAATTTAAACTCCTGCTTGAAATAAATAGTGTTTGTGATTCTGTTCTCTTCTTCACTGTTTATGTTCTCTTCTTCCCTGATCAGATGGGGGCCTACCACACTATTGAGCTTGAGCTCAACAGGAAGTTCACTCTGGCTAAAAAGAGCTGGGACAGCATTGTGCTGGATAGAATCGGTAAGCAGGTGTTACTGTTTACATTTGGCTGAGATTACAATTAGTTTTTTTCCAGTCAGAATAATCACAGCAAAAATATTGCTTTGTCTGATTCTTGTGTTTGGCTCATTTAAGCCCACACTTCTGACTTGCACAGCAACCAGGACTTGTAAAGAGTAAAAACATAGACTTGCATGTATCTTGTTTACGAGACAGAATGTCACAGGCATTAACAAATGCACACTCAGTGGTCATAATATGAGCATCTGTTTTCTATAAAAATGCATGTTGAAGTAATGTCTTGTATTTAATTCAGATTTGTTTACACTTCTAACTGCCAACACTTCTCTTGAAAGTGGGTTAACATTTCAGCCATCCTTAGTGCAGTTATTTGCAGTTATTACTCCAGTGTAAATAACATTTTTCTCTAGTGTCACAAATGAACCAATCCACAGAAACAAACACTCTACAGTTCAAACAAAGTATTCCATATTTGAAAGAGTTTTCTTGTTTTGATGACTAGGTTACTTTCTACAGGGACTGTTCAGGACTATACGCTTGGTTTTAATACTGTTATTAACCACTTTAATCTTGGACAATTTAAGCATCCTGCCGCATAGATTTAAATTTTTCTTTGCCCACGTCTGTCAAACAAGTAATTGTGAACCAAGCTAATATGGTTAAAACAACACCGTAAGTCCAAATGTCAAATATATATATAATATAATGACAGTACCTGACATATATACGCATATATTACAGAAAATGCACAATCCTCTTGTTTAATTTATTTACATTGCCAACCAAGAGAGAGTGTTGCCATTGGAACAGAATAGGGAGAAACAGGAGGGAAGACTTACAGATGGGGTTTATGTATTTGAAGGACTGGAGGTCCACTGAGTCAGTGCTGCTGTAATCTTTGCCACAATAACTTCTAAGTAAAAAGTGTTTTTGAAATCCTAAGTAATAACTCAACTACAGTTACCAGTGTAACAGTACAACATTTGTTGATAACATAACAAAGTACTACCTCACATTCATTGTTGCCTTGTCTACAATTTAGAGCAGGCATGTGATGCAACCCAGAAGGCAGATGTGGCAGCTGTGGTGATGCAGGAGGGTCTGGCCAACCTGGTGCTGGTGACCCCCGCTATGACTCTTCTCCGTGCAAAAGTGGAGGTCACCATTCCTCGCAAGAGAAGGGGGAGCTGCACTCAGCACGAAAAGGTAGGTCAGGTTTCTGTAACTGCACAGTTGTACTAAACTTAGACAAAGGATTTTATGACGGTGATGTAAAGATAAATGAATAAATGGATGAATGGATGGATGGATGGATGGTGGGAAGATTGATGGGAGGATAAAGTCAGCAAGAGTAGGTAGTGTGTTAGCTCGACCACCTCTAATTATGAGACAATCCTCTCCTTTTGCATCACATGTTCTATTCAGACCGTTGTCATCCTCAAGAAGTATTCATTAAAAAAAGGCTGACAGATGTACACAATTAGATATATTTAACACATTTAAATGTATTGTCTCATCTAAAGTCAGCAAAATAGGGTACAGTAAAATCTACAAAACAATCACATTTTTCATAATTTTTATTTTTTTGTAATTAACATGTGAAACTAAGGCTTACTGTTATTTCTAATTCTATTTTATCATCTCAAATAGAATCCGCATTTAGACGACCATGCCATTTTTTTCTTAACACAGTCCCTCAGCATTGGGACTTTGTGTATTTGTCACAGAAGGCTGATGTCAAACTCCTTGTCTCTCTGTTTGCAGGCTCTGGAGAGGTTCTATGAGGCTGTGATGCAGGCAATTCTTCGCCATATCAATTTTGATGGTAGTGCTGCCGTGTAGACATTGACACACTTACACTTACTGTATCTTCCTGTTTTGTGTCACACACTTCTCCCTTTTTAATTTGTTTTCCCTACCATGTGTTGCTTTGCGGTAAGCCTCTCATCTACTGCGCTGCATGTCATGTTTTGGGGATTTTTGTGGTTTGTATTGGTTGCCCTATAATCTTTGCTTGTTTCTGTCAAACATTATCAACATTTTGATTTTGATTTCTCTTCATTGCCTGCTACTAGTGGTGAAGTGCATACTGGTTGCCAGTCCAGGGTTTGTGAAGGACCAGTTCATCACCTACCTTTTTAAAGAGGCGGTGCGACAGGACAACAAGATCCTGCTGGAGAATCGGCCCAAATTCATGCTGGTCCACTCATCATCAGGTCATAAGTACTCACTCAAAGGTACGAGCTGGTGCGCCCTGATAATTAAACAATCAAATCTCATCAAAAAGTGAAAACTTAGTAAAATGCTTGTTTTGCAGAAATCCTTTCTGACCCCACTGTGACAAGTAGGCTTTCTGATACCAAGGTGACTATGCATTCTGTGATTTGTCAGCTTGCTTGATAATCTGATTAACAAAAAAGTGACTGGGATGTATGTTTAACTTTCAGGCAGCCGGAGAAGTAAAAGCCCTGGAAGATTTCTACAAGATGCTCCAGCATGAGCCTGACAGAGCCTTCTATGGGTGAGTGATGATGGACTTGAACAGTCAACAGGAAGTCTTCCCAATCGACCCACAGAGTCCTAATTCATTCACACTGATAATCAACAACTTTTATATCTTTCTATCTCTGCTTTCACAGACTAGCTCATGTGGAGAAAGCTGCTGACGCCCTCGCCATCGACACTTTGTTGATAAGCGACAAGCTGTTCAGGTAAATGCTGAGTCATTCTTTAGGTTATCTATTTTAAACACACAGAGCAGGTTAGTTGCTGCCAAAATAAATCTTTAGCTATTAACAGTTTTCTTCTGGATTGTCTAATTTCTGTCCATCCAAAATCAAATGTACTGTATGTCTCAAACATGTATGCCATCAGAATAATGTAAAGATACAAAAGTCACATCAAATTTCATGCCTTTAATTTTCAGCTATGCTAATATACCTTCAGCTACTCCTGTAACTCTATTGGTTTCAAACAGGGATGTAAACACAGTCCGGTAAATCTGTTCTGTGTAACAGTGCATGCTTCATGTGTGTCCATTTGTATGTCCAGACATCAGGATGTCACCACGAGGAATCGTTACGTTCGGTTGGTGGACAGCGTGCGAGACAATGGCGGAGGCAATGTCAGGTAACAATGACCTTTTAAAAGACGGACTATGTTAACATTCTTTAAGAATTCCCAATATATCCTTGGTCGAGCAACCAGCTGATCATTTTTTTCAATTTTTCATGCAGGATATTCTCAAGCCTTCATGTGTCTGGTGAACGTAAGTTAAAACCCCTTTTTTTTGTTTTGTTCATTATACACAAATGCAGTACCTGTGCAACGAGATTGAAGCAACCCCTTTACAGTGTCTATACGGGATATAAAAACATAAAATATAAGTAGTGCAGAAGAAGAAGAAAGAAAAAAAAAGGGGGGGGGGGGGAACAGGGTGCTCCTGAGAGCAACTGTATACATTTATAAAATAGTAAGAAAGGGTTTGTGAACACATTATGCAAATAATATAGTTATTGGTGTATCAAAAGTCTTGAGTATTAAATATTGCACAGTAATGAAATTAAATGATTAAATATTAAATATATAAATATTTCACTGTAATGAAATTGCACAGAGTTCCGTGTTTTTAAAGTATTATAAATAAGTATCAGACAGTAGGTGGGAAGAAGAAAGTCCGGGGGCCGGGGGTAGGCTGTAAAGTGAAGTCAGTGCACGAGTGAGTTCAGGGTGGTTATGGGTTTTGGGAAGAAACTGTTCTTGAGTCTGTTAGTCCTTGTTCTGAAACACCTGTAGCGCCTTCCTGAGGGCAACAGGACAAACGGATCAAAGCCAGGATGGTCGCTGTCCTTGATGATGTGTTCTGCTCTGCTGAGGCAGCAGGAGGTTTAGATACCCATCAGGGGGGGAAAGGTGAGCCTATGATCTTTTGTGCTGACGTTACAACTCTCTGCAGCCTCTCTCTGTCTGCCACGGTGCAGCTGCCGTACCGTGCTGTGATCCAGTACGTAAGCAGGCTCTTGATGGACGAGCGGCAAAAGGTCAGCAGCAGGTTGGAGTCCATGTTGTGCTTCCTGAGAACCCTCAGGAAGTGTAGTTGTTGTTGGGCCTTCTTGAAGACCGGGGTGATGTTGTCCGTCCAGGAGATGTCAGCAGAAATAAGGATGCAGAGAAACCGGAAAGTGTGGTTGTAGAGACAGTACAGGAGGGGGCTCAGCACACAACCCTGTGGGGAGCCGGTGCTCAGCGTGCGAGTGAAGGAAATGTGGGGGCCCAGTCTTACCGTCTGGGGCCGATTGGTAAGAAAGTCCTTTATCCAGGCACATGTGAGAGGGGGGAGGTCGAGATTTACCAGTTTGGTGATGAGAATGTACGGGATGGTTGTATTGAAAGCTGAGCTGTAATCCACAAAGAGCATGCGGTCACATGTAGTTTTGCTGCTGCTCCTGGTGGCTCAGCGCAGAGCGATAGCATCCTCTGTGGATCTGTTTGCACGGTATGCAAACTGATAGGAGTCCAGGTCTGGGGGGAGGTAGTCCTTGATATGTAGTAGAACCAGACTCTCAGGTCCGTCTGACCTGATTACAGCGTTGCGGGCTCTAAGGAGTGTACGGACATGGCTGGTCATCCAGGGTTTCTGGTTAGGGAAGACCCAAATGATTTTGTCCACAGTCACATTTCCAATACAGAACTTGATGTAGTCCAGTGCTGTCCCTGTGAATGTTTCCAGCTCCTGGTGTATAAATAAGTCCCAGTCTGTCTGGCTGAAGCAGTCCTGTAGTTTGGAGAGTGCATTTTCAAGCCCGGTTGTAACAGTCTTTATGGTGGGCCTTGCACTGTGTCTGAGTGGTGTGTAGGCTGGAGGGAGCAGGAGAGAGGGATGTTCTGACTGGCCAAGATGGGGGAGGGGTATGGCTCTGAATGCATGCTTAATGTTGGAGTAAACATGAGTGTTCTGTCCTCTAGTAGAACACTTGACATGTCTACAGTATTCAGGTTGGCCTTATTAAAGTTTCCTGCAATTACATGGACATCGTCAGGGTAGTTCCGCTGCTGTTTGTTGATGGTGTTCAACAGGAGAGAGAGTGCTGTGTTTACATTGGCATGGGGCGGTATATACACAGCCGTGATGATAACTACCGTTAGCGCTCTTGATAAAAACAAGGCTGGCGTATATATAAATAAAACATATGACTACATTATTTATTTGTCCAAAACATTCTTCAAGCATATTCAACTTATTAAATAAAGGTACTTCGTTGAGAATGTTTACATTTAGTGTTCCTCACTAAAAGGCAATGTGGGTATCCTGCTTGTTGCGGTCTTCTTCTTCTTTACCGATTGTGTTGACGATATTCTTCTTAGCACATCACTGCCACCAACTGTTGTTTAGTGGAATGTATTGAATTCATGTAAATGCATACAGTAAATGTATGTGCATGATACAAAGTAGTACGTAGTCTGTACGCAGCAAACTGCAAGTGGTCTACAACATTGTGAAGATTAATACTAGCGTGCTGGTGTGGCTGTTTAGGGTTCAACCCATCTTTTGGAATTTCAAACCAAGCCAGTCTTCATGGGTATATCCCTGGTCATGACAAATCATCTTGGTCAACCCGGGAACAATGCATAACAGTCAGAAATGGGCAGGGCTGTGGCCGGGTTGGTTCGTTGGTTAGAGCAGAGGTCAAGGGTTCGAGTCCAACCTGGGACAATTTCCTCCATGTCTTCCCGTTCTCTCTCCTCTTTCTCACCTAGCTGTCCTGTCAAAAAATTAAAGGCGGAAAAGCCTCAAAAAAATAATCTTAAAAAAAATGGGCAGGTGTCATATTCAGTGAACAGCTAACATCACATACTCCAGTCTGTATACCAGCAGAACTAATGTTTTGTAGCTATTAATCTGTCATTGTACAGTAGGGAGGGATAAATAAAGCTTACTTCATGAAAGCACAAATAAATAACCATCAAATACTTCTCAGATGAATTTATGCAGTGTTGTGCAATTTGTTCTCAGCTCTGCATATTTATTCCAGCAGCTGGAAAAGGAAGTAGGTTACTCCATTATTGATTTTTGAGATAGATGACATTTTAAGATGAGGGGAAACATTTCTCTTTGTTTGATTTTATTATAAGTAAAGTTGGGCTTTCCTGTCAGCTTTCCTTTCAGCCTCATTTAAAAAAAAAAAAAGACAGATTGAAAGAGTGGATTAAGGGCTGTCCACACCAAGAATGATAACTATAAATATACAGTATTAAATATTGTTCTTACTTAAGCGGAGGGCTGAATCCACACTACAACCTTAACGACCGCAACAGCGAACAATATTGTTGGGATCAAATTTAGAGTGATTTGAAAAACGATAGAAACAATGAGAGCCAATCAAAATCCATCTGAATTTACAACATGACACGGCGGAGAAAGGTACTTTGGAGAGATTTTTTCCACACAGGTGGGTAAGAGGCATAACGTAATTTTCTCCTCCGTGGGGCTACAATCCTTTAGCTCTGTGTATTTTTAAACAGTACTTTTGAAAGTATTTCTCTTGGCACTGAGAGTGTATCTTGTGTTTTGGAAGTTATTATTATACTGTTTGCGCTTTTTGCACTTCTGTACTTGAAAATAAAATCAGCCGGTTGTGTCAGGTTCTGGCTGATTTACCATTGACTGTCTCCTCAGAATTGACCCAGCTGTGTGGAGTGGCTGCCATCTTGCGGTTTCCCATTGCCGACCTATCCGAGCCAGAGGACGACAGCAGCTCAGACGATGACTAATTTTGACAGAATTTGGGAGAAAAGAAGACTAAGGTTATGCAGTGTTGCCAATAACCCAAGAATGCATTGACTCAGTGTGTTATAAAACAAAGCTGCTGTGTTATACTCAATGTATTCCACTCTTGTCACATCCACACTTCTTTCAAGTCTAATCTACACAGCTGTTTCCGTAAAGAGGCCATCATTTCAAATAATTTGATACCATTTTTGATGCTTTTGGTTTGAAGGTAACAGTGTGTTTAAAAGGTGCAGGTTAAGAATGCCAATGAAGAAGAATGTAACATTTGCTGCCAAGTCCAAATGAAAATTGTTTAAATTTTGACCAACATAGTAATAAAAACCGGTGTATATACAATATATCAACCACTTGTTATTTCACTTTGTTACATAGACCTTTGCATCATGCAAGAATAAAAACACAATTGGAAACATAATGTAAAAATATAGGATTTATTAAATACAATAATTACATTTCCCAAACTATTTTGGTTATGGGTAATATGATCCAAAAGTACTGCATTTTAACAAAAAAATCAAGTATTCTCAGGATTTTCAATTTGATATTTGAGATCAACAGTTACAACACTGTAAATTCCTCTTAGTCTGCTCTTGCAAAAAGCCAAATTGCAAACTTGAAGATTTTCATTAGCGAATTTAGTATTAGTTGTTTGAAGATTTTCAGCAACTACTACTAAAGAGTAATTTTGAAACAAATGCCTCTCATTTTACTGCCTTATTGAAGCTTAAATCTCATTTCTATTATGGAGCCTTAAGGGCATGAGTTTGTGTACTTTATACACTTCTCATCCCTCAGTAGGACACTGGTAGGTCCTAATCCAGGCTAAATCCTCCAGGGTGCCCCAATGCAGGTAGATAATTGAGCAAATCACCATGACATGCATTATCTGGTGGCTATTGCCCCAGTTGTCAAACAGGCCCGGAAGGAAGCGCTCAGGGATCTGGATGATGTTGACCAGTCCGCCTACTACAGCCAGAGTGTCCATGATGACAAATAGGCGCAGGGAGTTTGGGCTGCCCACCCCGCTGCCCAACACCCGGAACAGGAAGAGACCAAAGCGGAACAGACCCTGCCAGATGAAAGCTTGCAGGCGCAGGACGTTAGTACGGGCCGTGGTGGCACAGTAGATGCTGTAGGCTGACAGGAGGATGTAGACCAGCAAGGCGGTCTGTCGTGTAGCTGGGTAGCAAAGAAGGGTGATGTGGATGATAGGAAGTGCACCTGGTGACAAGAGATTTGATTTCAAACTTGAGGGCTAAAATATTCATATGCCTTAAGTTTTCACCTTGTAAAATCTCAACAGTAACACTGTCTGGTAATTACAAGGCTACAGCCAGTTAGCGTAGCTTAGCATAAAGAGTGAACACAACTAACCTGGCTTTGTCCATAAGAAAAGAGCTAAATTTCTTGGCCAAAAGCAGTCACTTTGGGCCTTTGGTTGCTTCAAAATGTTGGTGACTAGACGTCAGGAAGTCCCAGCTCCCAGCCAAGAAATACTTACAATTTGTTGTTTTCATACTTTTCTTTTTGTACGTATTAAACAAACAAGATATAAATTGAGCTTTAGAGGTGCTAGTAGGTAGATTTTGTTGCCTTTGAACAGAGCTAGGATAGCGGTTTCCCTCTGTTCCCATCTTTATGCTAAGCTAAGCAAGTCATTTTCTAACTCTAGATTCACATAGAACAGACTGATACCAGAGGGTGTTAATGTTCTCGCTAGAAAGCAAATAAGCATATTTTACAACATGTCCAGCTATTGCTTTAAGATAGATTTTCAACAGAAAATCATTTTAATGGTCAGCATTTGAGACAAGAAAGATTTATTATTTTATGAAGACATGAGACTTAACGGAGTGTAAGTCCCTTCTTGACCTTGGAAACCGTATTCTCTTAATATAGGGGCTAGTAATTATCTTTTTTTCTGGAGCTTTCAATTTTTTTGATATCTCACATTCTTTATCAGACAACTGATCTATACACTGATGAAGACTATCAGATGTGGTCCAGAAAAAGCTATGAGTGGATTAAGTAGAGTTAAGATTAAGTTGTCAGACTTGAGCAGCTCTGATCAGTGATGATTATGAATTCAGATGTTGCACTATTTGCAGAAATCTAAGGATTCAGATGGAAGAAAGCCGACTCAATGACCTACCCAGAGTGTTAACTAGGCAAACCCCGAACATGTCCAAGGAGAGCAGGGTGTCGTATACATGTTCTCCTCCCTCATGGTTCATGAACACATGGTAGACCACCGAGCCCACTGTAGGGCAGAGACAGGCCACGTAGTGGACAACACAGATCCAGACACTGTCCACCTCCATCCAGGGGATACTTAAAGGCAGCACCACCAAGAAAAGGAAAAAAGGGATGCCTGAGGTGACCAGAATAGTAGGAGTTGAAAGAGGAAAGAAGAAATATGATATAAAGAAAAACATTTGAAACCCACATAGGTGGGAGTCCTTTAGAAAGCCCTCTAATTATAATTGATCACTCTTTAGAATTGTCATAAGTTTGTAAGGCAGACAATCAAGTAGGTTAACATGTTTTTATAGTGAGTAGGTGTAATTAAACACCTTATGCAGAGCAATATGAGGAATTTAATACTCCGATAGTAGTTCCTCTGTTTGTGTCTTTACCAGGAACAATGTGAAGGATATGGCTGTTGGCCACACACAACGCTCTAAAGCTCATGCCCTTCACTTCCCCTTAGTAAGAGTGTTAGTCTTAACACACTTATGGGATCGGCAAGGAGAAAATGGAGCATACGAAAATGCCTTCAGAAGTTCAAGGTTGGGCTGGTTTTAGCCCTGCACTGTTACATGTAGAATATTGCTCGTCTTTGCACAATTTAAATCAGCTTTGAATTTTGAAGTTTTACATAAAAAGCACACATTTTAAAAATGTTAAAAAACTGTAATTCTGCAATATATGCAAATGTCTGCATGGTCTTGTGGTATTGCCCTTTATGTAGGTTACACACACACACAGTGTCAGCCAACCCCACACTGTTTAACCGTTAACAGTAGGACAATTCCAGGACAGAGAGCCCCAGGACAGATTACAGCTAATGCCACATATCCTCATTACGCTTCCTCGTCAAGTATGCTTGTAACTGGCCATAAGTGAGAGTAGTGGACATCTGTCACCTGTTTCAGTCACCTGTGCATCCCCCGTATGAGTTAAATGGTGAGAAACATTTGCTTTGTGTTTTACTGCAATGGTATTTAAATATAATTCAAATTCAGATAAAACCCTTTGACATTTTATATATTTATTTCGGATTGACACTTGCAGTTTAAGGCAGGGGCAATGCACAGTTCTTTATCAGGACTTACCATGGGTGTAAATGTTTCCGAGCTCATTGTGCATATAGAAGAGGCTCCTGAGGCAATCTTGAGCCGTGGACACTGGCCGGTAACCCGTCAGGACATACTTGTTGAACTGAAGGTATTGAGGGGTCTTTGCAAAGTCCAACAGCCGCGGCCCTTTGTAAAGCACCATCACGACTTCCTGCAGCTAATGCCCTCACATTTAGTTTACAGTCCAGGGTCCTCACCATTTACATCCTAAACGAGGCCACACTCAGGACTCAGAGACACAGTGATGACCGTGACAAGCCGGAAATTCTTCTCCTTGAAATCCATCATTGGACAGGTGTAATTCCAAGCAAGCAACCTGTTGAGCTGGCCAAGTGGCATGCTCTTAAAACGGCCAATCAGCGAAAAGCTCTTATCCCTAAGCCGGGGTGATCCTCACAAAAAGCCATGTGCACTATGTCAGCAGCTCCTTGTCAAAGCTCATTACCGACTCTCTCAACTTCATGGTCAACTTAGGTATATTTTGTATTTCCCTTATTACAGACTGCACACATGTTCCTATTTCCTGTGCTTATTTACAATTGTGTTGTGTTCAGGATTATCTGGGGATTATAACACTTTAAGAGGTGGTTGTTTTTTTACCCTAATAGCACAGATAATTCCTTAGCATTTACATTTAACAATATTAATAGGTTTTGCTTTAGCATACTAAATGTACAGAAACATGTACACATGAATAATCCACTGTTAAGTATTCAGGAATGGTTTTATTCAATCAAATTCTGTACAATAATAAACAGATATCTGCCACAAGTAGTAAAAAACCTTCTCCCATGCAAAATAAATTAGAAGGTAATGCAGGGTGCACAAAAATATACATGAACAGAAAACCTAACAACTTAAAATGTTTAAATGCTGTTTTATCTCTACAAACAAACAAGAAAATACCAGGACTAGTCGACAAACAGAAAATAAAAATATACAATTAAGAAACATTCCAAAAATAACATACGCCAAAAAAGATATTGTCGTCGTCTGCAGGGTTAACCTGTGTGGAGAAAGATGAGTGGGACGGTTGTGCAGCAGTCAGCAAACAGAAAATGAGAAACTTTTAGTTTGATTCTGTTCTTACCTTGGTAGCCACTATTCCCAAAGAAGCCATTCAAATCATATTTGTTGTTCTTTGCTCCTGAAGACAAAGGCAAAGAAAAGTTTTTAAAACACTTTTATGTAATATCACGTATACTGGCGATTACATTTTATTCCAGAGTTTGAGATGGTGAAATTAAAGGAACTGTTTGACATTTATTTCTGAGATTTATTGAGAAGATTGATACCACTTTTATACCAGCCTGTTAAATAAGAAGCTTATAGGGCATAAAGAATAGTAATGAGAAAACCGCCATCCTGGCGTGTGAAACCACTTGTCAAGTCGGACCGCTCCAGGACTTGCCTTGTGGGTGAAAATGCAGTTTGAGATGCTGCTGAATGTGAATCTGACGTGGCAGCTGCTCGTGATGAAGCAACTCATCAGGTTGCTCTGGCAACTCAGCCACGCCCTGCATTTCTGTAGCAGGTGCGGAGTCAAGGGCGAGGCCAGCAGTGCCTGCTGGGTCGGGCAGGTCCTCAGCACCCGTTCCAGGCACCACATCAGGTGTGAAGGCCTCCACAGGCAGATAGGATGGGACGGTGGGGTAGGCCAGGCTAGGGCTGGGAGTAGGAGCTACAGGAAATGCAACAACTAGAGAGGGAGAGAAAACTAAGATTTCAACGTTGTCATTTTTGCCGTTGCATTGTTTATGCAATTAATTCATTTCCTAGTTTTACCTTGTGGCTGCACTTGTCCGTTTATATAGCCCACATTGTCTGAAAGTGACAAACAGTTAAACATTACTTGAATGCAGTTGAGCCACAAGACACCACCATGCATAACTACACAATTCAGTATATACTTACCGTATCTATCAATCATCCCTTCTCCTTCAACTGCAATTGCTGGTGTCGGTACCACTCCCTTCACTAAGAGGTCAGGAGAAAATAAACAGAAAAGATAAGAGATTGGGGTCGGCAGTATATCTGTGCTGCAAATCTCTCAAAAAGAAACCTCTTTCCATGACGCACCATTAGATGTTCCAGCTGAATCTGGCTCAAGAGGCAGGGGCTCATATGGTAAACCAGCTGCATCTGTTCAAGGCACACAAAAAAAGATATGAATGTACAACTTATTCATACATTTTGAACCCAACTGCTCAGGTCAAAAGCAATAATGACAAAATACCATATTCTCCAACAGATCTGCCTTCAGATGCCGATTCAACGGGCTGCGACTGGTACGGTCCGTGGTTATCTGTTGAGAGATTGATGTGAAATCATTTAGTAAACATGTTTAAAATGAGTGATATGAAAAGAACACAAAAGAATGAAGAGTACCATATTTCCCATAAGATTGTGCTTCACTCCCAAAACCAAGAGCTTGTGGTGCATAGGGTACTTCACCGCCACCTTAGCAGTTTTTCAACCACATTGAGACAACAAGTTAAACCAAAGAAATATACAAACAAGCAACAAGTAGAAGGTAGCTTTCATATTTGCTGAATCTCACCATATGTGCCTGTTAATATTCCACTCTGTCCAAGAGGTTCAGGCTGATATGGTGACCCAGCCAGACCTGGAAGAAAATATGAATAAATGAATGAAATCTTATTTTGAA
>NC_048427.1:10480619-10486817 GCF_013103735.1 Etheostoma cragini | reverse complement strand
AAAACAAAACAAAATTTCAACATAACACTCGACCCATTCGGAAATTGGGTGGCCCATGCAGCACAGCCATCGCTCCATGAGGCAAATGTCTGGGATTACTCCACATTTTAAAAGTGATATTTTGTGAGTAAATTCTGAATCTGCAAAGTTTTCTTACCATATTTGCCAGTAGATATGGCTTCAGGGTTTAGTCCAGCTGGTTGAGCTTCATAAGGCATTCTTCCATAACCTGTAGACAAGGTGGAGAAACAAGAAGAAGAGAAATAATATAAAAAGGTTATGGGGCAAAGTGTGTGCCACAACTAATCACAACAAGAGATATCAAAATGTCATTATTCACCATATTGGCCGGCTGTATGTCCATTACTGGCGAGACCGAGAAGCTGCCCACCATTGGGGAACCCACCATATCCTGATCAGAGACAGAGGAAAACCGGTAAGAAGCCTTTTAATAGTCAAGTGTAGATTGTGGATTTAATTTCATCAGCTGCTCAGTTTCGGGAATGCCTTTTAAAGTGAAGACACAACTATAAGCCACAGCAACCCCCACGCCTGCACCTTATTCTGAAATATAATATACTACTTGATAAATGACTCACCATATTTTCCAGGTGATTTGCCATCACCAGCAGGCCCATACTGGCTCCCACCATAACCTGGATAGAGCAGAGACATAGTTGGGACACGCATGGACTCATTAGGCTGACCATGCATGCTTGTGTTGATTCTTGGTGGGCTACAGTGGTCTTTGGTACAAACATTCAATCAAAACACATTACAAATGAATGAATTTGCAGTTTCAATCAAGATCTAGCCTACATACAGTGACAACATAAACAGACTGAAAAGAAAACATGCAGTTACAACATACAGACATACCATACTGTCCTGCACCATTAGTTCCTGTACCGAAGGGCTGTCCACCAAATTGCAACCCACCAATGCCTAAATCAGAGCGAGGAGTGAATGGGCAGAGAAAAATGTTGCTTGGCACATGAATAATAAGATGTTTAAACATTTTATTAGAGTTCTGCACATCAAGGTGCTATAAACTCATAAAGCTGTAAATAAAACTCACTTTTCCTTCAGGCTCCATTATAGTGGAGTGATGGAATACGACTAACAAGCACTCACCGTATTTCGTGTTTGATTTCTCTGCACCCATTCCCAAGGTCTGACTGCCAAAAGGCAAACCACCCATTCCTGTAACATTGGAGAAAGTTTTGGTTCTGGTTTGTTGGATTTAAAAAAAAAAAGTTTCATAAGTTAATGTCATGCTGTACAGGCAAAGGCTTTTTCCCCACAGAGTTTTTGTGTTGAAGGCCCCTTTTCATGCTCATTTCTAGGTTCATACTTGTATTTAGGGTTCTTAATAGAACATGTCTAAATGCTTTAATGTTCAAAAAACACTTTAATTTCCTCATACTGTCTGTATATAACTGTATTGCTATAACTGTTTCAGCGTGATTCTTCTACCCGTTTATAGTATAGTTGTGACATCACAACTGTACAGAAGTCTGAATACGGGTTGTATACATTTCTGTGGATTGAGCATTGTTCAAATTTTTTTTTAACTATGTATAATACGACCGTTAATAAAGATTTGAAAGAAATCAAGTTATACATACCACCATTCATGCTGCCCAATTTTCCATTTGGACCGAGGCCAGCAGACTGAGGCTCGTAATGGCTCATTCCTGCATGATTACACAGAAAATGTTTGTGCATCAGATCTGACTAGAACATCTCGAGGGGAATATGCTGCTAACATGCACATAGAATTTAGACCAAGACCGTTATGGAAATCAATAAACAGATTACTGAGGTGAATGCAATTACACTAATAAACCTACATACTGGACCAGATATATTAACATGGTATGGCAACAAACTATATGAGATAGAAAGTTCGTCAATTGATGCTTTTGATCAGAGATCTTCAACTAAGGGTTCACTAGGTGGTCCTCAGAGTCCCTATAAATATGTCTGTAAATATACATTGACTTTAATCCAACATATTATTAGCAAAGATAAATCGGCCTGTTCATAAAAAACAACCTAAAAAACACTGATGTGCTTCCACATGTATGTTTGACATAAAAAGACTACGATATAAATATGTAAATAGTAGCTTGCAGTAGAATTGTAGGGCACCATTAAGGTATGTTTGTAGGCTTTTGGCCACCTTACATGTTATTGTACACCCAGTTTAATATGCAACTCAATGTTATACAATATGTGTAGTAGGGGGTGCTTGCTTTTCTCTCTTTCAGGTTGATTCTTAGTTCCTTAAAAAAGATTGCTGTTGCTGTAGGAACAAACAAATGGATGGACGTTCTTACTGATTCAAGCTTAAATTGTGTTGCATATCAGCATTTTGGATTTCAGCCACTGTTGAAATCTGTCCTAGTCTGTCTGGAAAACCAAAGATTTGATGAAAATAAATGGAACCAATGGTCTTAACTACAAATATGACTTTCATTGGTCAAAAAGTAAGAAGTGCGTCAATTACTCTGCCAGTGGAACAGCACCTCAGGGTCTTAAAGCTTGGGCTTAGTCTCTACACTTGTATTTATCTTTAACTGTATGCTCACTTGCCACCCATAACATACCTGCTTTTCCATTAGCAGTGGGTACACCTTGGCCAAAACCTGAAAAAGAAGATTAATGTTTACTTCTGGTGTAATTCAAACAAAATTAAATGAACTAAATTTCATATTATGGTACTTGCTTGCATAGTCAGGTTGTACACCCGTACTGTAGCCATTTCCATTTCCATACCCTGCAAAAAAGACATCATAAACTATCTTAGTGCTCTTAATTAATCATGTCAAGCTAAATGGCCTGCAATAACTACAGGAATGTATCATCTACCAATTCATGGTATTTTAAATACAATTATTGGATTCAGTAATTTAACAAGTTTTTGTAAACATCCAAGCCTACCTGGCTGGGACTGGCCTGCTTCACCCAGACCCGGATTTCCTGAGAACGATTGCACAATATAAGGAAACTGTACAGATTTCATTTTGAACAAATCAGAGACTGGTTTGAAGTTCATAAAGCTTCTTTGGACCTAACCTATCCTCAGTTTAAAAGACAATGTTTAAAGCTTATTCTTTTAAAATGTACCTCCATATGAATTTGCATTTCCATATCCAGCTCCAAGGTACGCTCCTTGCCCGTAACCTGAGAGTATACAGAACAATTATCAACACACAACACATTTCACACTTTAAATTATAAATATTCCTTTGCCCTGTTAAGTTGAGTTGCTTTAAAAAAAATGATAAAACACTCACCAGGTTGCTTAGGTTTACCGGCATAAGGATATCCAAGGCCTGCTGTACACATAAAACCGAAGAATTCACAAACACATCTTAATTTCATCGGAAGTGAAAAAGAAAAACATAAAAATATCATTATTCACTGTATATTTATATTGAAAGAAAATAATACCAGCTCCATATCCATTGCTGAGTCCAGGGACAGTGTAGCCTCCTGTTCCATAACCTTTGAATAAACAAACATTTATTGACACATCTACTTTAAGCCTACCTTCAACTTTATACCGTGGAAAAAGAAGAATAAAAGTAGAAGTGCAGTAAATTAATTATTACCAGATTCCTTAAAGAAATATCAATTGTATTATTGATTTTACTGTATACATTTAAAACCTTAGACTTTGCTCTCACAGCTGTTATTAGCAGACTTCTTACCTGTTTTTTTACCACTGGCTCTGCCTCCATTTGAATACCCCCCTGCACTGGCACCATGTTCTAAATAATGGCATAATTTCCCTGGAAGGCCTACATTGATGATTAAATCTATAGCTGTTTTCATTACCATCTGTAGAGTGCTCCATTGTGAACATTTCATACGTGTGAATATTGAGAATGAAGAATAAAGTGGATTTACCATTGGGTTTAGCACCATATCCGTTTGGAACACCAGATCCTGCTTGATAACCTCAAGACAAATCAAAGAATATAATTAAGAAATAATATAAACAAAGTATTCTTGTATCTATGCAAGGTACAGCCTTTATGCCATGACCTGAGTCACGTTTGTACAAGTACCTTTTGTGTTTGTGCCAGTGGACGCTTCAGAACCTGCATTATAACCTTAGATAACAAAAACACTTAGTTGTCATCATGTGCTTCTGACTCTGTGTTTAATATTCAAATCAAGGGTTATAAATGTGCTACAATCAGTGCGTTCATGTAAAGTTTCCCCTCCCTTTAATATTTAATTGAATCAATTAAAAATAATCAAAATTCCTTTCAAATGCATTGTGCATGCGGTGAAGGTAAAAATACACATTTCAGCATGCAAATGCCATTAGACCATTTGGGAATATAATACTCCAAGTTTACCAGGTCTTGGTATTTTCATCCATTGTCCATTTGGTACTCCTGATGGTCCACAGTCTGGAACAACAGGAACAAGTATTACTAGCACAATTCAGGATTTAAAAAGTAAAACAGATATGTTGGCTCAATACAACAGAGTCTACAACACTAACAATCAGCATGCCAACACGCTCACAAATGACAATGCTTCAGTAACATGCTAATGTTTAGCAGGTATAACGTTTACCATGTTCACCAGTTTAGTTTTGGGAGTGTTAGAATGCTCACATATTGGCTAATTAGCAGCACTCAACACAAAGTAATGCTACTATTGGATACATTTAAATCGTGAGCTAATGATGGAGCTAAAGGACCACCAACATTGTAACTCTTAATCCTGGGAGGGACATGAATGTCTGTTGGGGAAAGACTTCAGCTCTCAGATTGTTTATTGCTCAAAGAAAAAAAGAGAAATGTTTACCAGGTTTAGCTCCCTGTCCTTTGGAGATGGAAGCTCCTCCTCCATTCTCTGAAAAGCAAGAGGGACAAACTGATAGATCAGATCCACGCACGCACAGTCTCTTAAGTATTACAGTTTCAACATCAGTAAACAACAATGTTAAAAGCAAGCACTGGGTTCATCTTAAAAGTCACCCCATGCATCATGAATGCACCAAATAAATAACTTCATAAAGGATTCTGATAACAAATATCACCAGGACTAACACCAGAACAACACAGTAGCACACTTAACACATTTAGTCTAAAAAATAACACTGGTGAATTCTCAACCTTTTCCACATGCCAAAGGAATAGTTTGACATTTTGAGTAATATGCTTATTTGTTGTCTTGCTGAGAGTTAGATGAGAAGATTGATACCACCCTCGTCCCTCATGTCTGTAAAGTACATGTGACGTTACAGCTAAGAGACATTTAAGTTAGCATAAAGATGGAAGCGGAGGGAAACAGCTAGTCTTGCTCTGTCCAAAGGTAACAAAATCTTCATGCACCACTAAAGCTCACCAACTAAAACTTGGTATCTTCCTTATATTTATTTAATCCACACCCAAACTTCAAGAGTAAAAGGAACTAGTTGTGGTTTTCCTGGCTAGGCTGACTATTTACTCGTTTCCAGTGTACTAAGATAACCGTCTCCCAGCTCCAGCTTTATATTTAATGGACACATTTGAGAGTGAGAGTCTGCAACTTTTTGCTTTTAGGCACAGCACTTCCAGTCACATAACCTGGGGGTCATACATTTCAGCAACTAACGTCTGCATAATACTTTGCTATATGTTTGCAACTTATTACAGACAATGTTCCCATACAGTAGAATGTGCATATCTGTAGAAAAACATGAAAAAGACTTGAAAAACGTTTTCTGTGTACACAGTTAATCTTCAAATTCCAAAGCAAAATGTTATAAAAACATAACTTTTCACTCAGATTTTGACGACATTGCCAAAAGCATCCAGAGTCAGAGAATGTTTTCAAATACAAAATTCTTATTAAAAAGTACAGAGACATTCTGCTATTTTATTTCAGTGTGAAATTATTACAACAGTGTAAACATGCTGGACAAAGCCAAATACAGAGTATACCGATACTCAGTTAGTGCATATAAAAGGTGCATTCATGTTGTTGCGAAGGTCCCCGAAAATCAAACCCACTATTATTATTATAATTATTATAATTATCAATAATTAAAGTAAAAGTTAAGAACTTAAGGCCACAAGACTGGAAAAACTCCAAATACATTGAGGAGTGTAGACTTCTACCATGTAACTTTACATAAAACTCAGTTGATAAGTGGCAGATTTGTTAAAATAAGTTGAAAAAAAAAAT
>NC_048427.1:10477238-10480519 GCF_013103735.1 Etheostoma cragini | reverse complement strand
CTGGTGCTGGTTGTGGTGTAGCCTGAAGGATAAGTGGTGTCTTTTTGTAGCTTTTTCCTTGCGGCACAGGTGAAGGCAGCTTTTGATATTTCTTTTGTGTCACCATAACAAGGATATCACTCGTCGGCTCGGGGGTAACAGGTGCTCCAACTTCAGTTATTTCTTGTGGAGGTGCGACAACCTCCTGTGGTGTTGCACTCGGCTGCCCAGGAGAGAGAACTCCCCCTTTTAGGCCCTTTTCATTGGACGCACGTGCGCCCATTGTACCCTTCACATTTGGCATCATGCCGTAGTCTAAAAACCAAACAGAGATATGTTGTCAAAAAACTAATTTAAATTGAAAAGATGGAAAAACACAAGCAGGACCACCATAGCCTGTGGAACACAACAGTTTTATAAAAAAGAAATCCTGAATCAAAATAAACACTGCACACATTGTGAAGACAAGACTTGCAGATCAATGCCCAAATAAAAAGTGTGTCAAAAAGATGCTCAAAGTTTATGTGAATCGTTTGTTTTAACGTCATTATTCCCTGTCATATACACAGCTGAGGTTTAGTTTGGATATCACAAACATTGCATGTGTTATGGATATTATGCAGAATATTTACCAGTGCCGAGTGCTCCAACTCCTTTGTTAGTTTGTGGTTTTGAGCCTCCGTTTGGCACTCCGTATCCTGCAAACAACATTCAAGTAGATCAACTTTGATAAATTGCATTCAGTCTATTAATGAATAGAATACATTTGACTATTTATAGCTGGAACTCACCATTGGGTTTACCTCCGTGTCCACCGACTGCAGCACCATTCTTAACTCCATGACCTTGAGAAAAAATATGAAAAGAAGTCAGTATGGCTAGAAATTATGGAAGACCTAAAATAACTAGTTTAAAGCAAATCAAAAAACAAAGAAATTAGGTAAAACACAACATATATCTATTTATGTGTGCATTTACTGTGATAATTAAATAAAAAACAAAATAAAAAGGAGAATAATATGGCCTTTAGCCTAGATGAATAAAACTTCTGTGTTGTCCAGCAGAGGGCAGCATAGATCTGCCAATATTAAATGCAAAGCACATGGAGTCCATTAGTTTGCGTGGAGGACAAATCGAATCAAAAATTGATTGTGTATTTTAACAGGTTGTCACCAACATAACATTACATAAATATACCATCCCGTTAAAACAAAAGGACATTCTCTAACCTAAAGAACATCTATAAAACACTAAATACAATTAGTTACCATTGGGTTTAGCTCCATATCCGTTGGGGGCACCTCCATTTCCATAAGCTATGATAAAAAAAAAATCATTACAAAAGCATCCATAATATATAAGCTTGTGCTTGTTTTTTTGGGACATGTGTTACCTGGTTGGGGTCTCAATGCATCTCCTCTGGTGGCTCCATAACCTGTAACACATTCATGAAAGCAAATAACTTTATATTCTGCCATCAAAATAAAACTGTATTTTGAAATATAAACAGATTTGAAAAAGAAGCAACAGTCTTTACCGTCAGGTTTGGCAGCATATCTATTTGGAATATTACCATAACCTAAAACAATAAAATTGGAGTTATATTGACAACTTTGTTTGTGCTTCACACAAAGAGATCCACAGATTCTCTAATGTGAACTAAAGCTATTTATTGTTTATGAAAATTACATTTTTACTTTGCATTACGTAGAAATGATGTTGCAAAATATGGATAATGGCTATATTCTTTAAAAATAACGTTAAAAAACATTAGTGTCCATACCTCAAGGAAAGCAATACTGTACTTACATTAAAAAAAAATCCCATAGATTTACTTGATCCCACATTTACCTGGTTTTGCTGGCTTGGTAGCTCCGCCACTGGGGTATCCATAACCTCAATAGGTTCATAAACAGCGAGAATAATTAACCATACTGTAAATAACAACAACAACAACAACAATAATAATAATAATAATAATAATAATAATAATAATAATAATCTCTTGCATGTTGACTCACCATTTGGCACAGCTCCATTCCCAATAGGGGCTCTGGCTCCAGCATAACCTTAACATTTTACAACACAATTTTAGATAATTTTTTATGTTACAGATGCTTTTAAAACGTTTTAGTGGACATGATATATTGTTTTGAATATTAGCTAAAGGTTTACCATTGGGTCTTGCAGCTTGTCCGTTGGGTACACCAGCTGCAGCTCCATAGCCTGCTATTTTAGAAAAAGGTTCAGAGCAGTAACGTTTTATCCAAAAATACATGAAAGTAAAATTTGGAGATGTATAATCTTTATTTGACAGCAGGGATATTTCTACCTGGCTTCGGCCCCTTCATTCCTCCGTTTCCATACTGAGGTCTCAGACCCAAACCAGCATTGCCATAAGCGCCATTATAGCCTATAAATACATTAGACACACACTCACACATATACTGTATATACCTTATATATGTAAACAAATTATTTGTGTAATTTATCATCTCATGAGTGATGTCAATATGTAGTGACTTGTATGTGACCCACCTCCCATGGGTTGACCTCCATAACCATTACTGCCATATGCTGCAAGAAGAAATAAAGACATTGTTACATGTGTATTAAGTGGTGACCTTAGTAGTGTGTCATTGCCTTCACCTACCTTGGTTCCTGGCTAGCTGAGGTACTCCCAAACCTCTGGAAGCTCCCATCCCCATGCCTAGAGCTTAAATCACAGAAATAAACATGTATCAAGTTTATCAGGTTGAATATTGCCATTACTTGGCAAACAAGGCAAAGAAACTGAGTTACCTGCCCCATAAAGTGGTCGTCCATATCCTTTCATAGGTTTACCTCCAGCTTCCCCCTGTCCTGTTAAATACAAACAAACTGACAATGTTTTGTGTCTGGAAAAAAATAAACTACCACGCTGCCCAATTTAATGTAACCTCGATCTTACATAGATTGTGGGAAAGGTTAGAGGAAAACAGTGAATCTTAAAGTAGCAGTAGAAAGTTAAATACTAAGTATAATGTGCTGCAGAACAAGGATTACAACAAAAGAGGGATGACACAACTTTTAAAATCCACTTTGTTAGCCTATGGGTTGAGTTTGTTGGTTTAGTGGTACAACAGATGCTGAAAATCTGCATTTGCTGCCAAATCTTTCATTTCTGTGAAAGCTGAGGCCCACATTGGATTATCACCTTGTCCATTGGTTACAACAGCCTTTGCTCCATAGCCTTAAAAACAAGATGGAAAAACATTACCAAAATATCTAAAGTTTTACAGAGTGATAAGTGATAGTATTTT
>NC_048427.1:10476951-10477117 GCF_013103735.1 Etheostoma cragini | reverse complement strand
GACTGACTGACTGAGTGAGAGAATGAGTAAGTGTCCAAATTTAGAATATTTGTCTTATACCATTGCTTTTCATTTGGTGTCCATTGGTTGGGCCGGTTTGAACACCATATCCTGCAACAAAGATCACAGTGTGACTATATCATAACAAAAATCATTAAGTTAAATT
>NC_048427.1:10471191-10476851 GCF_013103735.1 Etheostoma cragini | reverse complement strand
ACTGCTGGCCAGTTGCTTAAATAACATTGGAAACATGTATCTCTAACATCAGATCAATCCATCATAATGTTTTATGTTACATTCTGTAATCACTAACCTATGCCTTTAGTTGAGTGAGTGAGTGAGTGAGTGAGTGAGTGAGTGTCCAAATTTAGAATATTTTTCTCATACCATTGCCTTTCAGTTGTTGTCCATTGGTTGGGCCGGTTTGAACACCATATCCTGCAACATAGGTCACAGTGTGACTATATCATAGCAAAAATCATTAAGTTAAATTATAATAATTTGATTATTGATTGATTGATTTTTAATTATTTATTAGAAAACAAGATGCAAACTGGCAGAGAGAAGCATGTAACATCTACCATTAGATTTTGCACCGTGTCCATTGGGTAAAAGCGCTGGATTTCCTCCTAGATTACAAAACAACACATATAGATTGTTGGAAAAGGTTAGTGGAAAACAGTGAATCTGAGTTTGAACAGTAAAATATGCTGCTGGAATGGGATTGAAAAAGAACAACTTTTAAGGAGCCCCCTTTACTTTCTTGGATTTTTCCTATCATAGTGTGTAACAGTGTTTGTGTATGTGATGGATGTATAATGCACAAAAAAAAAAAAACCTTTGCAAATGGAGCTCTCTTCCACAGACAGCACTTTTTCTCAGTTGCCTGAAATGCCTCGCCCTCATTGCTGTTTTAAATTCATCAATTAGTGATGTCAATGATTGAGAATGACAGCCCATTTTTTAATATGTGTTTCCCCCTAGGTGCTGCCTAAGCAAGCACAACCCGCCCAGTGGCTTGTTTGAATTCAGTTGACCAATCACAACAGAGTGGGACAGCTGACCAATCAGAGCTGACTGGTCTTTTCAGGAAGGTGGGCCAAGAGCTCTAACAAAGTGTTTCAGGCAGAGGAGCTGCAACAATGGGCAGTATAGGAAACATTTTTTTGAACGTCAAAGCACGTAAACCAATTCTTGTAGACCCGGAGTGCACAAATAGGATGAAGAAAAGAAGTCTAATAGGGGCTCTTTAACATCCACTTAAGCACATGGGTTGAGTTTGTTGGTTTAGTGGTACAACAGAAGCTGAAAATCTGCATTTGCTGCTAAATCTTTCATTTCTGTGAAAGCTGAGGCCCAAATTGGATTACTACCTTGTCCATTGGTTACACCAGCCTTTGGTCCATAGCCTTAAAAACAAGATGGAAAA
Source organism: Etheostoma cragini (assembly GCF_013103735.1). Lineage (NCBI taxonomy): Eukaryota > Metazoa > Chordata > Actinopteri > Perciformes > Percidae > Etheostoma > Etheostoma cragini. The sequence continues at coordinate 10,475,638 of NC_048427.1, read as the reverse complement.
ACATTACCAAAATATCTAAAGTTTTACAGAGTAATAAGTGATAGTATTTAGCTAAAATAGAATGAATGCAGGTACATGGCTAAACCTACCTTTGGTCCCTCCTCCATTGGTCCCACCAGCAGCTGCACCATAGCCTTAAATAAAAGAGATGTATGGTGAACAAAAATTAGAATAAACTACTAATTTATGGTTGATGCTGTGGAAACACATTTGAACTTGAAGTATCTACTGCTGGCCAATTGCTTGACTAACGTTGGAAACTTGTTTTTCTAAAATCAGATAAATCTGTCGTACAGATCTATGTTACATTCTCTAATCACTAACCTATGCCTTTTGTTGAGTGAGTGAGTGAGTGAGTGAGTAATTGAGTGAGTGAGTGTCCAAATTTAGAATATTTGTCTTATACCATTGCCTTTCATTTGTTGTCCATTGGTTGGGCCGGTTTGAACACCATATCCTGCAACATAGGTCACAGTGTTACTATTTTGTAGCAAAAATCATTAAGTTAAATTAGAATATTAAAAAATAAGATGCAAATTGGCAGAGAGAAGCATGTAATATATATCATTAGAATGTGCACCATGTCCATTGGGTAAAACTGCTGGATTTCCTCCTAGATTACAAAACAATACATATAGATTGTGGGAAAACTTAGTGGAAAACAGTGAATCTGAGTTGGAACAGTAACATGTGCTGCAGGAATGGGATTAAAAGAGAACAAGTTTTAAAGAGCCCCTCTTACATTCTTGGCTTTTTCCCTTCATATTGTGTAATAGTGCTTGTGTATTTACTAGATGTATAATGTACAAAATAAAACTATTTCCCTACAAATGGAGCTCTCTTCCACAGGCAGAACTTTTCTCATTTGCCGGAAATGCTTCGCCCTCATTCCTGTTTCAAATTCATCAATTAGTGATGTCAATGACTGAAAATTACAGCCAATTTTCTTATGTGTGTTTCCCCCTAGGTGCTGCCTGAGCAAGCACAGCCCGCCCAGCGGCTTGTTTGAATTCAGTTGACCATTTACAACAGAGTGGGACAGCTGACCAATCAGAGCTGACTGGTCTTTTCAGGAAGGTGGGCCAAGAGCTCTAACAAAGTGTTTCAGGCAGAGGAGCTGCAACAATGGGCAGTATAGGAAACATTTTTCTTTGAACATCAAAGCATGTAAACCTATTCTTGTAGACCAGAGTGCACAAATAGGATGAAGAAAAGAAGTGTAATAAGGGCTCTTTAACATCCACTTAAGCACATGGGTTAAGTTTGTTGGTTTAGTGGTACAACAGATGCTGAAAATCTGCATTTGCTGCTAAATCTTTCATTTCTGTGAAAGCTAAGGCCAACATTGGATTATCACCTTGTCCATTGGTTACACCAGCCTTTGCTCCATAGCCTTAAAAACAAGATGGGAAAACATTACCAAAATATCTAAAGTTTTACAGAGTGATAAGTTTTAGTATTTTGCTAAAATAGAATGAACGCAGGTACATGGCTAAACCTACCTTTTGTCCCTCCTCCATTGGTCCCACCAGCAGCTGCACCATAGCCTTAAATAAAAGAGATGTTTGGTGAAAAAAAATAGAATAAACTATACATTTGTGCTTTGATGCTGTGGAAATACATTTACAATTGGATTTATTTTCATTTGTACTTGAAGTATCTACTGCTGGCCAGTTGTTTGACTAACATTGAAAACATTTATTTCTAAAATCAGATCAATCTGTCTTACAGATCTATGTTACATTCTGTAATCACTAACCTATGCCTTTTGTTGAGTGAGTGAGAGTGAGTGAGTGAGTGTCAAAAATTTAGAGTGTTGTCTTATACCATTGCCTTTCAATTGTTGTCCATTGGTTGGGCCGGCTTGAACACCATATCCTGCAACAAAGATCACAGTGTGACTATATCATAGCAAAAATCATTAAGTTAAATTATAATAATTTAAAAAACAAGATGCAAATTGGCACATAGAAGCATGTAACATCTACCATTAGATTTTGCACCGTGTCCATTGGGTAAAACTGCTGGATTTCCTCCTAGATTACAAAACAATACATATAGATTGTTGGAAAACTTAGTGGAACACAGTGAATCTGAGTTTGAAATGTCAATGTGCTGCAGGAAGGGGATTAAAAAAGAACAACTTTTAAGGAGCCCCCATTAATTTCTTGGATTTTTCCTATCATAGTGTGTAACAGTGTTTGTGTCTTTACTAGATGTATAATGTACAAAAAAACATATTTCACTCCAAATGGAGCTCTCTTCCACAGACAGCACTTTTTCTCAGTTGCCTGAAATGCCTCGCCCTCCTTTGTGTTTGAAATTCATCAATTAGTGTTGTCAATGAATGAGAATGACAGCCCATTTTTTAATATGTGTTTCCCCCTAGGTGCTGCTGGAGCAAGCACAGCCTGCCCGGTGGCTTGATTGAATTTGGTTGACCAATCACAACAGAGTGGGACAGCTGACCAATCAGAGCTGACTGGTCTTTTCAGGAAGGAGGGCCAAGAGCTGAAACAAAGCATTTCAGGCAGAGAAGCTGCAACAATGGGCAGTATAAGAAACATTTTTTTGAACCTCAAAGCATGTAAACCTATTCTTGTAGACCCAGAGTGCACAAATAGGATGCTGAAAAGAAGTGTAATAAGGGCTCTTTAACATCTACTTAAGCCTATGGGTTGAGTTTGTTGATTTAGTGGTACAACAGACGCTGAAAATCTGCATCTTCTGCCAAATATTTAATTTCTGTGAAAGCTAAGGCCAACATTGGATTATCACCTTGTCCATTGGTTACACCAGCCTTTGGTCCATAGCCTTAAAAACAAGATGGAAAAACATTACCAAATTATCTAAAGTTTTACAGAGTGATAAGTAATAGTATTTTGCTAAAATAGAATGAACGCAGGTACATGGCTGAACCTACCTTTTGTCCCTCCTCCATTGGTCCCACCAGCAGCTGCACCATAGCCTTAAATAAAAGAGATGTGTGGTGAAAAATGTTAGAATAACTTATACATTTGCACTTGATGGTGTGGCAACACATTTACCATTGTATTTAGCTTCATTTGTACTTGAAATATCTACTGCTGGCCAGTTGCTTAAATAACATTGGAAACATGTATCTCTAACATCAGATCAATCTATTATAATGTTTTATGTTACATTCTGTAATCACTAACCTATGCCTTTAGTTGAGTGAGTGAGTGAGTGAGTGTCCAAATTTAGAATATTTGTATTATACCATTGCCTTTCATTTGTTGTCCATTGGTTGGGCCGATTTGAACACCATATCCTGCAACAAAGGTCACAGTGTTACTATATCATAGCAGAAATCATTAAGTTAAATTAGAATTATTAGAAAACAAGATTCAATTTGGTAGAGTGAAGCATGTAACCTCTACCATTAGATTTTGCACCGTGTCCATTGGGTAAAACTGCTGGATTTCCTCCTAGATTACAAAACAATACATATAGATTGTGGGAAAAGTTAGTGGAAAACAGTGAATCTGAATTCGAACATTAACATGTGCTGCAGGCCCACATTGGATTACTACCTTGTCCATTGGTTACACCAGCCTTTGGTCCATAGCCTTAAAAACAAGATGGGAAAACATTACCAAAATATCTAAAGTTTTACAGAGTGATGAGTGACAGTATTTTGCTAAAATAGAATGAACGCAGGTACATGGCTAAACCTACCTTTTGTCCCTCCTCCATTGGTCCCACCAGCAGCTGCACCATAGCCTTAAATAAAAGAGATGTTTGGTGAAGAAAAATTAGAATAAACTACTAACTTATGGTTGATGCTGTGAAAACACATTTACAATTGGATATAGCTTCATTTGAACTTGAAATATCTACTGCTTGCCAATTGCTTGACTAACATTGGAAACTTGTATTTCTAAAATCAGATCATTCTGTCATACAGATCTATGTTACATTCTCTGATCACTAACCTATGCCTTTTTTTGAGTGAGTGAGTGAGTGAGTGAGTGTCCAAATTTAGAATATTTGTCTTATACCATTGCCTTTCATTTGGTGTCCATTGGTTGGGCCGGTTTGAACACCATATCCTGCAACAAAGGTCACAGTGTGACTATATCATAGCAAAAATCATTAAGTTAAATTAGAATTATTAGAAAACAAGATGCAAATTGGCAGAGGGAAGCATGTAATATATACCATTAGAATTTGTACCATGTCCATTGGGTAAAATTGCTGGATTTCCTCCTAGATTACAAAAAAATACATATAGATTGTGGGAAAATTTAGTGGAAAACAGTGAATCTGAGTTTGAACAGTAAAATATGCTGTTGGAATGGGATTAAAAAAGAACAACTTTTAAGTAGCCCCCTTTACTTTCTTGGATTTTTCCTATCATAGTGTGTAACAGTGTTTGTGTATTTACTAGATGTATAATGTACAAAAAAAACTATTTCCCTCCAAA
>NC_048427.1:10439211-10471091 GCF_013103735.1 Etheostoma cragini | reverse complement strand
TACCTTTTGTCCCTCCTCCATTGGTCCCACCAGCAGCTGCACCATAGCCTTAAATAAAAGAGATGTTTGGTGAAAAAACATTAGAAAAAGCTCTAAATTTCCACTTGATTCCGTGGAAACACATTTACCATTGGATTTTCCTTCATTTGTACTTGAAATATCTACTGCTGGCCAATTGCTTGAGTGTAACATTTGAAACATATTTTTTGTAAAGTCAGAACAATCTGTCCTGCAGATTAATGTAACATCACTAACCTACGCCTTTTGTTGGGTATCCACCGTATCCATTCTGTGCACCCAATGCCTGGCCCACACCTTTAAAAACATTTTTTTAATATATATATATATATATATATACATATTGAAAGCTTATTCTTAGGGACAGACAAATTTATAGCTGTTATCTGCTGTTAATTTACCTTTGGACGGCATCAGCATTCGTCGGCCACCATTCAGAAGTTTCTTTCCTAGATGAACAATGACATGACAGCTGAGAACAAAAGCTTCAGCCTGTGTAAACAATCCCACAAACACAATAATTTTCATGTTTAATGAAGACAGACTGTAGAGTGTTTTGAGGGTACCATAATGTTGTGGGCCCTGTCCGTTGGATATTCCAGATGCAGTTCCATAACCTTAAACACAGCAAACTTAATATGTTAAACCACTGTAATGTTACTATTGCACAACAGCAAGAAAAAAACATTTTGCGTCGCAACATCTTTTGGGTGTATCAATGCTTAATCCACAGGGCAGGAATTAAGCCTGATTATTAGCAACAAATCATTTTATACAAAAGATAACAAAGCAAAATGTTGTCAGCAAAAGAAGATGAAAAGGCTTCATACTCAATTTGTCCAGTGATTTTAACTGAATCATACGAGGACGTCAAAAACGTTATGGTTTTTTTTCTTCATCACAGACACACATTTTATCATTATCTTATTGTGTGTGTGGCAAAAATATTAAAATTCAGCCATAGTGATACCACCTGCATATACCTGGTTCATTGGTTCAGTGACATTAATAACTTTTATTTAGAAGCTCTTTATTTGTGGATTAGCAAAGATTAAATTCAACATGGTGTTGGAAATTTTGCAATCTAAAACTCCACTTCTAATGTTTGCAGTGATGGCTATAGTAAAAACAAAATCTTTCTGCTTTGCATTTGTTCCCTAAAATTATTGATTTTAAACATATTGTTTCAATGCAGAGAGACATTTGAGATATTGGGAGGAGGGTGTTGATTTTTTTTTTCCAATTCAAGAGAAGAGTTCATAGAAAATAGTAATAGCCCTCTGAAGGGCCCTGCTGTTTTAAAAAGTGAAATAAAAAGTTAAGCTCCTCTCCCCCACTAACCCCATTAACTTTCATACAGTCCCTAAATTAGAATTACACACTCAGCCTATACAAAATAAATCTAGTCTCTGGTTGAGTCAGTTTAGTGATGAACATTTTTGGGAAGTAGCAAGCCTCGACTCTAAAGAAGTCAATGGAGTGACTGTGTATAAGCAGTAAAACCAGTATTTCCCTTCTCACAGAGAGATGTTAGATTTAGACTGCTGCTGCCACTGAAGACGAGCTGCCTTTGATTTCACAAACTGAGGCTGGCGGTAAACAGAAAAGAATATATAGTTTCTTCGCATCATCACAAGAAAAGTTGGTAGAGGGTGGAGCACACATCCGAGCTGTACAGCGAGTGCTGCTAAGGTTTCAGTTTAACATGATCCTTTGAAATTTGACAGACAAACCCGAGCACCTAAAAGACATTTGTCTCATCTCTTTTCTAACTCTTCAGGACTCAGCAGGTTGAACTCTTTCCCTGCACAAGACTGCAGCGTGCATTTTGCCATAGTTTGGCAGTCTTTAAAGAAGAGCACAAACATCCTTTGACGGTAGTGTAATCATTTCTCGGGCTATAATGATGTCTGCTTTATTCGTTAATAGCATCTTTAAATCCTGGCCCTCAAAGATCACAAACCGATCAAAAAGTAATTTGGTATAAGCCATAATTAAAAAGAGGGATCTAGTGCAGAATTGGTGCACATCCAGTAGTACACAATTGATTTGGATGTTGCAGTTAAATTCAGTGGAAACAGCCTTCAGGTTAGATGGAACTCTATTTATCCCAGGGGAAATTGTTAAAAACAAACTTAGACTTTACAGTACTGCAGTTGGTAAATTAAGGAATGGCAATGAAAGATTCTAGTTGTAAGAGTAAAGCATTAAGTTAAAGCAATGTCAGGAATATTGGTTGATTTTCTGATCAATAATCATTAATGATCCCCTTTTTAGAAAGTTTTTATGAGAAGCAGCAAGAAGGGAAATCGTGTCACAGAGGTCAGGGGTAATCTGTAATGGCTGATATATCATCATCCTTTGCCATATGTCAGCTCCTGACTCAAAATTGTGTGTTTCACCTTCACTCTACAACCGACCACAGACATACCGTTTATTGACCACAGTGCTCTACAGAACATATAGGATCACATTTTCTCCCCAAAACAAACTATGCAGCTTTATTTCTTTAGGAAACACTCCAATAACGGTGACTGGAAGGTCTATTTGAATCAATTATCCAATCAACATTCTAAATTTCACCCTTCACCTCCACACTTCACTCACCTAGTGTGTGCACTGTCTGCACCAGCCAAAGGATCACTGCACTCTGAAGAAGTAGTCGTCCCAGCATTGTGGACCTAAAGGGAAAAAAGCCCAAAATGTTGAAGACCCAGCAGGAGAATGAGGAGAGTAAAGCAGATGATCTGGAGTGGACGATGTACCCTGATTGTGAGGGTCTGATACACACTCTGGTTTAAGGCGCCCCTCCTTCTGCTTATAGATGCTCCTGGTCTCCAGATCCTCCCCCACTTGTTGGGATAGAACTCTGAGGTGTACACATACACACACACACGCTAACTAAATAATTGGGCACCTTAGTACATTAGCACTTTAGGGAGACATCGAAAAGCAAAGACAGAGTTCACCAGATTGGACATTGACTGATGAACTCTCAAGTCAGGTCATTGTCATAGTTTGAAATTGTTTATAGACTATTTAAATACACTACCGGTCAAAAGTTGGGGGTCACTTCCAAATTCCAATTCCATTCTAATCCATTATAGACAGCATACCAGTTGATTTGAGTGGGGGGCTGAACTTTGATGCAATATCTACATTGCCCAACTAACTGAGAAAACATTGGAGAACCCTTTTGCAATTATGTAAGCACATGATTTAATCTGAAAACTGCTGCCCTGGTTAAAAAACAATGCAACTGATCTCAGCTTGTATTCTGTCTATAATGAAGAGCAATGGAAATTTCTAAGTGACCCTAAACTTTTGAGTGGTGGTGTACTTTCTCATGGTATTTCAACTTTATATATCCTCACAGCTAATTCATCTATGTAATATTTTGGATCAGGATGTTGGCCAACGCTTCCTAATATTATGCAATAATGTAAGAGATAAAAAAAAATTGCTCACCTGGAAACAAAGTTTGCTTTAAAATATTAAAAATGACAGTAGTAAATTCAAATATAGCATGTAGAAGATGACAGAAGTCACTGTCACATAATATCAAAACACACCATAATGCACAAAAACAACCTTGAACAGCAAACAGAACAGCCTCACCATGGAAACATAAACAGCAGACATAAGACCCACACTTGCAGACATGAACCATTCTTAATGACTGTACCACAGTAACAGAACCCAACAAAGTTAAACTTGTATGTGCAATGATCTGAATAGGCAGTAGTTTACTCCAATATTTAGTTTGAAGATCTGCGTTTGCAGGCACTTTGACACATTTTGTTCAATGGTTTCTGTGGACTAAAACAAATACAAAGAGCACATACTGCATAGAATTCAGTAAGCAACATGTCAGGTTGTACAAAACCCGCAGTTATATTTGTGAATAGACTTTGACAGAAATGACATCATCTCAAGATGCAGAGAAGCTAGTTTAAAGAGAGATGATGGAAACTGTGAGTGAGACCGGTCTTCCACCAAGGCTTCTCTCCGTCCATAATGTCGCCATGGTCACAGCCAATACACACACACACACACACAGTTGGTGAGAGCAGCTCCCTGTATATTTAAAGAAAGAAAAGAAAGTTAAAAGAGAAAGAAATCTCGCCTTTCACATAGATTCCTCACTTAATGTCCAAATCCTCTTTTGAAGGGGTCAAGGAGAGGTTAACGTCTCACCTCCGAGCCCACCCAGACCTCTCACATACTTGGCTTAACAAAGTCCCTCACCATCTCTGCTGCCACTGACAAACCATATGTCTACTACTCTCTAACTACTCACCACCTGGTAACAAATGTGTCTTTCAATTCCTTCTCAGATCCTTCAGCTTCTCATCTCCTCTACAGATCGGCTGTTAAAGTGTTTACTGGCAGCTGAAGGGATGAGTGGAATAATACTTGATGTAATAATTGTAGATGTTTGAGTTGACTATATTTGACTTGCATGTACAGATAATTTGACATTCAAAGTCTTACTAATTAATTTGTTTAAATAACAGCATGCACAATTGCATAATAAAAATGTTTAGTCACCCCCAGAGGATGAATCCTGATGACTTCAGTGATCTCCTGACTTTCTCTAGTGCTGCCTCAAGGTTCACATTTGTGATTTTAAGAGAACTGTCTCAAAAACTATTGAATAGTTTGACATGAAATGCTTAAAAGACAAGTCATTTATTTACCTACAAATCTTTGTGTGAACACAATCACATTGATATCTTATGTAGACCTCCCACACAGTGGCATACATGTTCTCAGGGTGGTTTTCAAAAAGACTTAATACAAATAATTATAGTGCGTTTCTTTCTCCCACTACAGTATGAGTGTAAATCCATGCTGAGCACCACAACGAACGATTTAAAACAAAAATAACATGAATTGACACAATGCCAACTTGTATCAGTTAAGGTTTTTTAAAGACAGCTATGCTGAAGATAGCTTCTGTAACAGTGGGGTTTGGTTAAAGGGGGTCAGGATGTTAGTGTGTCGCTCCGGGTACCGGGAAAAAAAACGTTAGCTCAAGACCACAGTGCAACCACTGTTTAACAAGGACATTCCTAACTCCGCAGAGCCATATCTGCAATGTGTATTCGTGCCCAGATGTGTGCAGCTGTTTGAGGCAGACTGGCCCAACAAGGATCTGACTCTTGAGGGTTTGACTGACAGCCGGATGACTCTGCCAACTGTTGGGAGTGTTTGATGCTGGTTGGCATTGGAAATAAAACTCACTTAACACTCACTTGACAATGTTGCTTTAAAGCTGCTGCAAACAAACCCAGACTGACAGCTGTGAGCGCAGTGAGAGGCCTGAGCATGAAATGGTATCAAGATAACTTTAATCTTATAAGATGAACGTTGAAAAAAAAAAAAAAAAAAAACACCAGATAATTTACTAACCACTGTGTAAAACACATGGCTTTACAAAATGTGTCCATTTTTTAAATATAAAATGAACAGAGACACACCAATTAGCACACTATCGTCCTGTCCTCAGTATTACTTGTAGTTACCTTAAGGTTAAATAAATACTTTGTCAGACTTGATCACATCACTTATTTGTATTAATAGCCGTTTTTGCACTGACATTTATTTTAAACAGGGGCACCTGAGTAGCTCACCTGGGAGACAAGGCGCCCATCTGCGGAGGCTCAGTCCTTAACGAAGAAGCTCAGGTTTCGAGCCCAACCTTTTCCTGTTTACAGCTGTCCGGTCTATTAAAAGGCTAAAATGCACCCATAGAAATCTGTAAAAACACACAGGGACACAGTTTAGGCACCGTGGACCCAAAATCCAACCCACTCCATAGTATTAAGAAAATAAATGTCTGAGTGCCAACACTAACAGTTTATACAGTCTTTATATAGTCTGCCACTGACTAAGCAAAAACCCTGTAAAAAAAAAGAGAAAGATATTTCAACAGTTCAAGAGAAATAGGGGCTCATATAGGGGCACATTAGGCCTACATTACAAAGTATTAGTGTTAGCAGAGCACTGAAGTCATGCACATAGTATCAGCTATATAATGTATATAAAATCTCATTTAAACAGGTAATTTATTATATTAAGGCAGTCTTTGTTCCTCCCTGCTTCACACCACTGTTACTATATATTTTCTCTCTTCCATCACAGTAAAAACTGCAAAACCGTCCTTGTGTGTTTTGCAAATCCCTTTTCTTAGCAACTCTAATTTCAGTTTTGCTCTGTATAGAAATGTGTGTAATGGACTTTTCTTTACCAATCTACAGTCACATCATGTCCTGCTGCCAGTTTCTCCTTTAGGAATGTCACACACTGGCGTTTCAGCACAGAACTCAGGCTTATTGGTTTAGTTAAATTCCGACTTCCTTCAGCAAAAACATCCAATCTGGATCACAGATTTTGTTTTAATGTGTGCTAGAGTTCATTAGTATGACTAAGCCATGCCCTGCATGGATGCTGCCAATGTAACTTTGTATTCATGCTTGTGTTTTGTTCTTTACTTCATTATTTGAGGTCCCAAAAACACCACTGCTGTATGAGTACAAATAACTGTTTTCACCCTTTTCATCTGCCTTTATTTAATCCTATTGTGGTGAGTGGGACTTTTTGGTCTGGAGCGGATTTTCGGCCCACTCAATGCCCAGACCCAAGGAAGAAACAGGCAACGGCATAGGCGCATCCTCCCCCTTGGAGTAAGAGCTGGTCAAGGACCATGTCAATGAACTGCTGGAGGATCGGGTACTAAGGGAGAGCAGCAGTCCCTATGCCAGTCCCATTGTATTGGTTGAGAAAAAGGACGGGAGCCTGCGTATTTGTGTTGATTACAGGCAACTTAAAATGAGGAAAGATGCTTTTCCTCTTCCTCGTATCGATGGGCCCTTGGATGCCTTGACGGGTGCCTTCTGGTTTTCCACTTTGGACCTCGCCAGCGGCTACAACAAGGTCCTTGTTTCCAAGGAGGATCATTCCAAAAATGGCGTTTTGAGACCCCATTTGGCCTTTTTTGAGAGAAATCGCATGCCGTTTGGGCTTTGCAAGGTTTCAAGCACTTTTCAGAGACTGATGCAACGCATGTTTGGTGACCAGCAGTGCCAGCCGACATTTGGGTTCTCTCTTCCACAATCAAACAGCACCTAGAGAGGTTGAATGTAGTGCCAGGGAGGCTTCAGCAGCAAGGCCTGAAGGCAAAACTCAGCAAATGCGTGTTCTTCCAACAGGAAGTGCTTGGGCCATGTCATTTCTGACAAATGTGTGTCCACAGATCCAAGTAAGGTGCAAGTATTGGTAAACTGGCTGCCACTTACCGCCACCGCGGAGCTGCGCTCGTTTCTTTGTTTTGCCAGTTTGCACCGCTAAACTGGGGGCACAAAGTCGAAGAGAAGGGCAGAGCTCTCTGAGAGGGGACATTGGACGGAGCAGTAACAGTGTAATTTTGTGGTATTTAAGATCAAACTTGTTACGGCACTCTACTATAGACCGTGTTTGTGTTAGAAGAATGGGCATTACAGCATGCATTGTCTTCTGCAGTGTCTCCCTGTCCCAAAACCAACTACTCCTGCAACAGAACCGGGTTGAGTTTTGCTGCTGGTAGGTTGGGAAACGCTTTCATTCTCTTGGATATTCTCCTGTTTAACTGGCCGTCCTACTGTGGGCCCCCTGCAGCTGTACTATCGGTGGTGTGTTGGTGCATAGCTCCCTGTAGGCCGAATATGCCAGGATTGTAAACTGCTTTGCCGGCGCTGGTGTCTGCACTAGCCCCCCCTTTCCCTGCCATGCTGCCGTTTTGTCAGGCTTTACATACTCACTTCAGGCATTAAAATCCTCCACGCGCCTTTCAGCATCAGGATCTGTTGCCCAACAGGGACGTACTAGTTTTTGTGTCATTGTGACACGCGCGATAGTTTTGCATTTCTTTGGCCTGCCTATGAATTGTGTGGCAATTGGGATTTCTGTTTATGGGTTTCTTTAGTTAAATTAGCATAAAAGGGATTTTTGGTTAATTTCTATTTGGTTATGTTCTGATAGTCATTTCTGTTGAAAATTCATGGTTTATTTGTTAATCTTTGGTTTTTTGTTTGGCTCTAGGCAGCCATTAGCAACTTTTGGCTGCCTAGATTTGCCTTAGATTGAAGTTGTTTTTCATATATTTTGGTTTGGTTTATTCCCCCACCCCCCAATAATCAAGTTCTTTTTCACACAGTTGCTGAGCGCCAGGGGTGGTTGTGGTTGCTTCGGTTTCCTGCGTTTCCCCCCCCCCCCCCCTCATGGTTTATTTTGAGTTTTCACCAGTGTGTGCGTGCGAGTTTTCACATGTGATTGGGGTGATCTCTCCCTGACATCCCACAACCCTTGACCCTGTCCTTCCACACCGCAGTAGTAAAAGCCTCAGCACTCAACTCCTCAATGTCAGGGTGTATTGTATTTTTTATTTGAGGTTCTTAGTAACTGTATAAATAAAATGATTGTCTTTAAAACGTAACTACATCTCCGGCTGAAAGCACAAGTTGAACCGTGTGCTTTCTGTATTTTGGTGATTTAACTATTGAGCTAATCGAAGCCTATTCTTGGGGTGAAACTCAGCGGGTGGCATTGCCGGTGTCTTCCTTGCGTCTAGGCGTTGGGTAGATCAAAAAGGTGCTCCAGACCAAAAATACCCACTCACCACACTAGTATGTAGCTAAAGTGGTAACCATGCGTCATTTACCGTAGCACGCCTCTGAAACATTGTTTATTTGCACTTTATTAAATTAGGGAAAAATCATTAAGTATTACAGGTGATAAACCTTAACTGTAATGTTCCGTTTGCAGGAGAACATTAGGGTTAAGTCGTTTCCCCGAAAAATGAGTAAGTTAAGACCCACTACACCACAACCCCAGACTTGAATTAAATCTGATGTCCAGAACTTAAACTGTACAAAAGAGCAGATAGTGTGTGTTAAGATGCATTTTCTGCAGACTTGATTAGACTATTGAGCATTTTGTAAAGAATTTTTTTTATTTTTTATTTGTGTTGCAAGTGCTCTACAAGGGTGCAATATAAATTACGACCGTTTCCAAATGAATATACTGTAATAAATAAAAATTACATCAAATACATCATATTTAGTATTGCTACACATGTATGCCTTTTTACAAAAAACAAAACTGCACTGCTTATGTTGATGGACCATGCCATAACAACTTCCTTAAATGGTTATTATAATAAACATAGGTTCAGATGTACAATCATAAATTACTATACAATCCTCAACCTGGTCACCAATATTTGATATAACACATTATCTCAGTAAGTGATACCTCAAGTTCATCCTGAATGCAACTGGGGTTAGACAGAAAAGAATCTGCTCCATTTACTAGTTAATGTAAAATGATCAACTCAGTATGTATATGGCAATCACATGAAATGACAACACTTGTTTTGGAAGGTTAAAACAAAAGAAATCAGGTCTGTGATTTTCAGAATAACTTGCACTGACGTAACCTACTGAAGACCAAAGGGAGGAAAGTAAAAGGATCAGGTAAAAAAAAGGAAATTAAAAAAAGAGAAACAGTTTGTGTGCAAAAATGTGAAGGGATGAGGGGGGGGGGAAGAACATTTTGTACAATACATTATTTTGTTACTAATTAACACTGAGGAGTTGTTTTTTTTCCAGGGCTATGCTTCTGCTCCTTCAACTCTAGTGCTCAATACAACCTGGTCATTAGCTAGGCGTCTCGTTAGCTTATGTCCACCTTAAGATGGAAGAGCCAGGAATCCGGTTGTAGACCTAAGTAAAGATATTTGATAATGTCATTTAGATCTACGTCCAAATACATTAACAAATTTGAATACAGTGTGAAAAGTGGCTCCTCTTGTATCAAAACATAAAAAAAAAAAAAGACTTACTCAATGTTGCTTTTTAGCTGATGCACAGTGCGCTTGTCCAGGTAACGGCAGAACAGAGTGAGCAGGTTTGAGGGCAGAAGCAGTGGCTCCACCAGTGAACATTGGGAGAGCTGTCCCGCCACCTGGAATATTGTGTCGGTCCTAAAAGACAACAGAAACACTACTGCCAAGATCTTATAACAGGATGTTAAAAATCATCTGCTGCCATGGAATATTAGCCCTTAAAATCCTCACCAGGCCTCAAAGTCGCCGATGCTGGGCTCAAGAGGAACACCTGAGGACAGAAGCTTCTCTCCTTGGGAGAGAAGAGCATACAGCAAGGACAGTCCAAACTGAAAAGAAAGATAAATTAATGAGAAATCTTCTCAAAAGTTCCCTTTAAAAGAATACAATAAAAACGAAAGTACAAACCTTATTCTGACATGCCAGCGTGAGAGACTCGTATGTCGTCAAAGACTCAGATGATGTCAAATCTTTAAGGACACCAATTAGCTGACTGAACGTCAGCCCACCAATTGCATTTCGAAGAGGCGGGTAAAGCACTGGCAGGTCCTAAAAGGATATGAGGACAATAAGATCATTCACAATAATAATTACCCAAAGAATGCATTTACTCAGTCTTTGTGCAGCTGAGCTAAGTAGAGCACCTCTTCTGGATCTCTGCTCATCAGCGTGGGAAGGTTAGACGTCACAACGCTCAAGATTTTCAGTGTAGTATCATGTTTCAGAAATGGGAGCAGACGGGCGAGAAGCTTTTTGCCTTTTGAGACGAGCAGGAAAGGAAGAAACTCCACTCCAGAATCTCTATATCAAAACATTTGTGAAAATTCGTTGCTCAAATTCAATTGAAACAATGTTCGAATAAATTAACTAATGGTATAGCTTCATTAGGAAAGCTAGACAAATTAAAATTTCAAACAAACAAAACAACATGCATCACTTCTAGCCAAAGACAGGGAGTATATACTTACAGGGGATTGTGATGTTGAAGCTGGAAGTAGATGTGCTCCACTTTCTTCTGTGACTTCTCAGTCAACCTTCTTTCTTCTGCTTCAGACAAGACTGTGGTTTTCATCCTCTCCGTCTCCTCGACCTCCAACAGAACCATGAACAACTGCAGGGGAAGTGGAGATGGTAAATAAAATGCACCTCACTACATTAAAACAAGCAAGCAGCAGGTACCTTTTCAATTTTGCTGAGGACTTCTAACCGCTGTTGTTGGATGCATTTCTGTTCCTGTAATGTGGAAATAAGTCAGTATGCAGGAAGGTGGATTAATACACTTTTAAGATGCCAAAACAAAACAGTCACCTCAAGTGGACCCTGAGCCTGAACTGCATTAACTGCGCTGATGGCACGGCGAGGAGAGTAACAGGTGGATACAGCAACTTGACCCAGAGAGCCCTCAATGTGCACCACTGGAATAGCAGACGAATGTTATAGTTGAAGAAAACACGTACAGCAAGCTAGAGTAGATACAGATGTTGCATTATCCGTTCACACGCAGTGTAGGTTTGGATTCAGAAGTGGGGCGTACACAATTAAGTCAATACAATTTAAAAAATATAAAACATGAAAAGGCATATTTTAAAAGGAGAATATTCAGTGCATTAAAATAGATTAATTTTTCAACCTGAAAAAACAAGTTTTTCCTAAAGCTTATTTCTTTGAACGCACGGTAATAAAACATTTTATCAATTCTGGGGTCTTATTTACAAACGTGGCTTACGAACAAAACAAGGCTGAAAATGTGCATGTGCCACTTCCCATGCAAAGGTTGTGATTTATACAATATATATAAAAAAACAAACAAAAAAACAACTGAACATGCAGTCCCGCCCAAACTAACCCATGCGTACACAAATTTGATGTGGGATTTGGCGACACAGATGGTGAGGCGGTGAACTGATGTCAGACCACAGAAAGTAACTGATGAAATAATGATTACTCGTAATGTTTAAGTATTGATGCCTCACACACGTTTTCTCTCCATATAATTCACATTGTGACAATAAATCCAGCAATGTTAATTGCGCTTAAACCTGTAAATTCCAACTCAAATCTTAAAATTTGTTCTTAATATTTAGCTGGCGCTGTCTCACCGTCACATTCTCCGCTACAAGCGCATGAGCATGAGATGGCCCGACAGCGTGGAATACTTGATAGCATCAAATACCCTACCATTAGATAATGGCAGAACACAGTAAATATCTAACAACTAAATATCTAGTTAAAATATCCAGTATACTGTCCATATATCATCAAATATCAAACTCTGGAAATACAGCCGTTAAGCACTCTATGAACTGAATTGGGTCCAGTAGAGGGCAACAATCCAGAACCGTGCCATCCCGGTCCAAATATGAGGTCTTTGCAACTCTGGCGGTAACCAGCTGTTTACAGCTAAGTGTTTTCTTTAAATATTATTATGTTCAACTTTATCACTAAGACTTGTTTGGATATCATATAGTTCCCCAGTTTGCATTGACTATGTCAACAAACAGGCCTGTGCAGGGCAAAATAAGAGGCTGATTCACATACGCACACTTGTAGGTAATCTGATTTATAAAGGAAACCTTGCTTACAGATGTGCACGATTGTATAAATCTGAATTTTTGGGGGCGTACTGCATTTTGGGAGTACTTACACTTTTAGTAATGATCCTAAGCACAGTTTTATAAATGAGACCCCAGATCTTCTCAAATACGAACTGTGGTGGCCAGACCGTCACAAAGGAATGTGCAGAGAAAAAAGTGCGGGCCAGAAAAATTGGATTTTTCCCCAGTGGAAATACACCCTTGCTTTGACAACAGGAAACCTTCTAGGCAAATCACATGCAGAATAATATGGTTTAATGGCATGAAAACGTGACGAGAGAAAAACCTGGGTCGTAAGCGTCAGTTTTCGTGATGTAAGGTGTGGTGAGCTTGGGTGGCTCCCTCCTGCTCCTAATGCCAAGCTCCTCCTCTGCCATCTTAGCTTCTATTCGTCGATAGTACTCCTATGACAAAGTTCAATATGTTGCCATAAAATGCTCTGGCTTTGGTCACGTACTCTAGAATTGGCTTTTAGCATAAATATATTAAATAAAAAGCAAAAGGTTGGTTATTTGGCTTAAAAGATACAATGATTAATGAAGACACTTTCTTACCTGGTAATAGTAGTCCTCATGGTATGGATTCTCACTTTGCAACTGAATCATCTGCAGTTTGGTGATCCACTCCTTCTCTTTGGCCGTCATAAAATTACAGTAAGGATCCCAGTCCTCTGGTTTTCTATAAACCAGTCATATAGTTCTATGAATAAGCTTTCCTTTTTCATTACATGCTGAATCTAAAAAAAAAAAAAAAAATCAAGTTCTTTAAACGATGTAGCACCAACCTTTGGAATATGCGTTGTTTTTGACTAAGTAGTCGTTTATGTTGTGGGTGGAGCTGGGTGACAGGACCCGGGTACCTGTGGGTCAGACAACTTCACATTAAAAAGTATCATGGATACATTCAACGCTCAGTTTCCATGTTAAAATGATGATGTGCTCCATAACATGAACGTAGTCATAGAGTAAAGACACCAATTAGGGCCGCACAATTTATCAAAAATCACAAAATGGGCCAGTGCATTCTTTAAAACAGCAGAAGTGAAATAGTCAAGGCAAAATACAATTTTGAATTAAGTATTGTTTGATGGCCTAGCCTACAAATCATATTGTACATACTTAAAAGGTCCCATGACATGGTGCTATTTAGATGCTTTTATATAGGCTTTAGTGGTTCCTTAATACTGTATCCGAAGTCTCTTTTCCAAAAGTAGGCATTGGATCAGAATTAAAGCCACAAGAAACAGTCCCACAATGAGCTTTCCTTAGGACGTGCCATTTCTGTGTCTAGCTTTTGAGGAGAAGGGGGGGGGGGCCCTTTAACTGCCACTTTGCCTGTTTCAAAGCCATGATGTCCCTTTCTCATGGGTAGGCCAAATTCTCTGGGCGGGCAAAGCAGAGAAAGGGGAGAAAACCTTGCTACACAGAAGAATGTATAAATGTAAGGTCAATGAAGAGTTTTATATACACTCATGAGGGATGAATAAGACTGCCAAGTCATAAATGTACTTCATACTCAGAAACCTTCGCTGACAAATATTTCAGGCTACAAGTCAAACATCCCTTTAAAATACAAATAGCATTACACACCTGAAATGCTGCAATGGATTAGACGAGGGGCTGTAAAAGGAGGACGGCCTTGGTGAGTTGGCACCAAAGCGAAGTTGCATCATCTTAGGAGTGAAAGACTGAGGGGTGGAGGGGCAAGGCCGGTTCATAGGAAACCTGAAGCCCCCTGTCTGATTCAGGACAAAGTAACATGAGTCAGGACATAAGGACATTTGCTCATCTCTTCATGAATATAATTACTGATGGCTTTTAATTTATCCAAATAGATCTAATTTGTTATTGAATAACCTGATTGTAATGTTGCCGTGGGGTTAACGGCTGACGTGAGAAAATGGGTGATCCTGGTACAATGGATGCATGCATCTGCAAGAAAAACAATACACTATCATTCAAAGAGGGAATTTGACAGGCAACACCTGACAGACAATGTGTTGGGTTTAAATTAATTATTTAACATTTTAGGCTTTTGGTTGATATTCATTCGAGAAGATGTTTCTGTAAAGTAAATTTGTAGATGGAGCCTGTCGCCGGTTAGCTTAGCATAAAGACTGCAAAAAGCTAACCTGGCTCGGTCCACAACAAAATCCCCCTACAAGCACCTCGAAGGCTCACCACATAACATGCAATACCTAATTCGTTTAATCTATTAACGACAAATCCCCACAAAAGGAGGAGACTTAAAGTCTGTGTTCCAACAAATTTGCACAATTTGCTTGTTGGTAATAAACATTTAAACTGTTATCAATTGTATTTGATGTTGGGTATCAAAATATTGAATAGAATACAAAAAAGTACGTCCTATTTTACAGCGGTTTGCAATGATTCTCCTTTCCCCCCCGCAATGTATTGCTTCATGTTGGTGAGACAACAGACCAAAGCCCGAGAGAGAAAAACAAGAGTTCAGCAGTAGATCGCACAGATTACAGATAAATACATAGATTTATAGCGAGCGAGACATATGGATAATAGATAGGCTGACGGCCAGATAACCGTAGCATAGACAATGTCCGCGGCCTCCACTGGTTGCCTGGCAACCTCACAGTAGAGATGAAACTATATGAAGTCTCAAGTCCTATTTACACATGCTTTGTCTGGATGGATTCAACTAACATGATACAACATGGTAATTGGTGAGCTTTACAGGTTAATTTTAAAATTATACAGACATCAGGGATATCACGCTTCTCAAACCCAAAATGTCTAACTGTTCCTTTAAAATAAATGATTATGTGTTAAGATGAATCCTCTACCTGAGAGGGGCTTCTTTGGCCAAAGGTTCTTCTGGAGTAGGAGCCTCTGGGTTCCCCTCTCCTGTCCCTAAAGGGAGAGACAGGATACGGCAAATCCACGAAGTTGGAGGTTGGGTGCTGACCTCTGCCTCTGTGACCATCAATCACACACACTATAGCACTGTCCTGAAAAACAAAACAATGGTTTAAGTAACCAAGTGTCACAAATTTTAACATGTGTTTAGTGATTTTAACCTGAAGTATTGATCCTGAGATTCTTGTAATCTTTCTGGAAGACGGTGCCATATACTAAAGAGAAAAAGAAAAAAAAAGGAAAAAGAAAATCAAGCAATGAAAGGAAACATTAACAGTGCCTAAAGTGCAACACAAAAGTTCACACTTACATCGTCCTCAAAGGTTTTCTGGTGCACGGCAATTCCACAATCCACTATGGCACTGTCAAGACTCTTAAAAAGCAAAACGATTTAAATGAAGATGAACTGCAATGGAGTGAGTTGACGAATCCCACATTTCAGACAATTATTTTTGCATTACCTTGAGGCTTGGTCGCCCCTCCACTGTCCTCATCACAGCTGGGTCTTCAAACATCTGCCCCCTGCCCAGCCCTCCTCTCTGTCCCCTACCTCTGCCACACTGGCCTGGGGGAGCTCGGGGCAGATACTGTGGCCTGTGTCTGGGAGGGGAGAGGGAGCTGTGGCGGGATGATGGTTTGGGGTCTGGTGGGGGGGGTGGTGTTAACGGTGGAGGCGATGGCTCTCGAAACTGAAGGAGACCGTTGCTAGTGTCCTCTGTGGTCTTGTGTGCATTGAGATCTACAATACATGTAGAAATACTGTCTGAGGAAGCTTTCATCTCTTCTCACTGTAAATGATACGAGTACTTCCGCATTGCACGGCCCATCAAGCAAGCGCACTTGAGACCTCCGCAGGGTGAGTCTACTACTTCCGGTTTGCCGTTCCCCTAACTTGAACGGGGATTAAATTATTTAGTCATGGGGCTCTTCTAGACTATCCAAAGGTTAGCAGAACAAATGGATCAAATTTTGATAGTGAAACGAGTTATTTCGCAGAGATTGCGCTACAAAAAAAAAAAAAAAAAGAGATCTACTGGATTTACAGACATGTCTTTCGCCATGTGAATCTATGGGGAAAAAGTCCTTTTGGGCATCATGTGATGCAATTAGCTTAAAAACCCAGCGCATTTCCTGGGGGCCGGGTATAAACACCAACTTTTGTTCTTGGGCATAAATAAAAGATCAGATTGTTAAGCTTAGAAATTTAAATGATCAGCAGTCCATCTGAAATATAATTTACTCATCCCTTCTTTTAGTCAATGGCAACATGTTTTGTATTGTTAAAATTCTTTATAAAAAAATAAAATAAAAAAGACTAGGTAGGAAATTATCAGGAATGCTTTTTTTCTCAGCTAGCTGGAGCCACAACAGCATCTAACTGGACACAAGTATCTGCAGTTACAATTATGTGAAAGAGGTGAGCAGCTAAATTGCTATCTAACCCACAAACTAACGTTCGTGGTGCACTTTTTCCAGGTGACTGTTTATTTAGTCACTCATTCAACAAGTGCAGGTGCAGATCAATACATGTGTTCATGTTGCTAAGTTACATCAAACTTTAGCAGGAAAGCTAAAGTAGTTGTGATTTAAAGTCTGTGGCTCTTGTGTTGTAAAGCAGGCTGCTGTCTGGCTCAGTGACATCTGCTCTGTTTAAAATAGAAGGCTGACAGAGGTGGGCAATATGGAGAAAACAAATATCACAATATTTTTGACCAAATCTCTCAATATACTGTAGATATTGTGGACATATTGTAGATTTGAAAACTGGTGCTTTAAACAATGAGATTTTTGAAAGAAAAAAAAAAATCAGTAATGTGGCTATAATGACTAAGTGGGTAAAGGCAAATACACATACAACATTTATATACACACTAGCTAGACCAGTCTGGTAAGTTAAGAAAATTACATCACTTTACTGTAATGCAGCCTTTAAACCAGGAAAATTGTCATATCACAATATCCAAAAGATATCTCATCTTATACTATATCTATGTATTGCCCAGCCCACACTAATGTCACTGCTTTATGCAAGATTTGATTGGCTGTATTGAAGGTCTCCATCTACATAGATGGATTACCAATGGTGAGGAAGTGCCATCATGAAACCAAAAAATAAATATCTCTCCTTTTGGTTTCAGATTTGTTTGCTCAAAGAACACATGACGTGTAATTTACAGTCTTTATGTGTATGCTGTAGTAACAAAAGTGGGGTTAGAGTGTAGAAACAGGTTTTTAATCAGTACACCTGCTGCAGGAGCTGACAGGACTGTCCATCTGAGAACAAGTATATTTAGATATTCAAATGATGGAAAAAGTTAAGGAGTAACATAACTACAGACCCATTCCAAACGTCTCCTCGTTGTAGATGTTTATCTCCTCATCTTCCTCAGCCATGGCCTGCAAAAGCCCACAGTCCATATTCGTCCCATCCTCTCCATCGCTCCAGTCTTCTCCATTCTCAGGCCACTGAAGCTGAGACACCTTTTCAGCCTCCTGTGTGGTTAAAATATATTAGTACTACAAAAAAAGCCACAAGACCATAAAAACATACCTTCATAAACAAACAGAAAAAAACATTTTAAAAAAAACAACGCTTAAAAAAAAACTTTTATGTGAAGGATTTACGTGACTAAATCATTTGTCAATTTGCATCTGTCTAAAGTTACAGTTCATGCTACCAGTCAAATTGCATGCCACTTTTATTGTGAAATAAACAAAGGAATTGGTTGCACGATTCTCCTTTTATTCCCCTCACTCTAATGATAAAATATCTTGACTACAAAGAAGCCAGAGACACTGAGATGAACCACAGCCATTTCCATAGCCAACACATCTCCATCTCACTTGGGAGATGTGTAGACTTGAAATAAAGTTATTTTTTTATGGCATCCGACCCATATGCTTATTTAGCATGCAATGAATACCTGCTTAGCTTGTTAACACGCCGTGTTCGCCCCAAAATGAGACCGTCAGCTCGCTCAATTCAATATTCACACATTAAAAAGCAGCTAAATTTGACTGACTTACTTGTTGCTGTTCTGAATCACTCATTGTGCATTTATTATTCATTTTCACACGGATCACGGTGACTTTATTCTTCCGCAAGGTTACCTGCTTTCTCTTGTCAGACAGCGAGGTTCATTAACTTTTAAATGAAGTCACCTGTGCGCTGCAGAGGAGGCGTGCACGCGTCAAAACGCTTCACGTAGCCTTCACGTCGACTCTAAACATGTCATTACAGACTATGGTGGATATTTAATGTGGTTTTCGAATTTGTTAAAGAGTTTATTTTGTTTTTCCTGTTTTAATAACCCTTGGAACAGTGGCGTAGGCAGAAATAGTAGGGTATTTTGGGCCAGTGCAAAGTGAGTGGGCCATTTAAAAAAAGACGTAGAAGTAGCCTACGTAGCAAAAAGAACAAACACCAATTTAACCTTCCAACAGACTGCATTACAACGGCAGTAGCAGTGCTGTCTACAACATACTCAACCAACAAAGCTCAAACCAAAGGTTTAAGGCTCAAATATATTTGCACCGGCAGAAGCACTGACTCTGCACATGTTAATACAAATATACAAATTACCATTTTATTTCACAAAGTGGCAAATAAATATGAACCAAACAGCAGAGAAGGCCTATGCTAGGCTACTGCATGACGGATAGCCTACATCAGACAGAACTCGCACATGTAATCCTTTGTGCATTCATAACAGCACTGCTTCCGAACTATAGGGTCAGATAATAAGCAGCAAATGCGCTATCAGCAGTAAAAGAAAATGAAAGAATGAAAACTTCCAGCCAAGCATTGTTTGAATTATTAAAGTTATAATGAAAAGTGTCCAACAAGGCGCCAAATCCTAGACAGTGTATCGAGTCCACGGCAGTGACAGACAAGAAAACTAAAAATGCAGTCACTCACAGATAAATTATCTTCCTATTTAATGTGGGCAAAACATTAACGCGTTTTAGCTAGAAGCCATCGTCAGTGTTCACCATTTTTTACCAAATAGAAAGGTTACTACTAGGTTACAAGAAGCGTGAAACACGTTTCAGCCTACTTAAAGTCTGTGAGGCCTCCTCTGTCGCTGATGGGCTGTTAGCTCCGCTGGGAAAATGTCTGCACATGCTGAAGAAAAGCTTCTTCTTTAAACTGTATTCTATCCATGAAAACTGTCCATGCAACTGAACGCAGCCCGGAGAGTCTGCCTGTTGTTGCCATAGTAACCACCTACGTTCCGAAGGCTTTCTAACCGTTTGATCCTCTGTGGTTTAAACAGTTTCGTTTTAATCAGAAGAGAAGACACATTAAACACACACAGTTTTGTTAGTATGTTTTTTTTTTTACATACATTTCAATATTTTTCATACCAAAACGTATTTAGATCTGACTTGGCTGGACGGGTCTGTGGGTAAAGTGAGCGGGCCAGTGCCGACCTGGCCCATTACTGACTATGCCATGGACACATTCAAGACACTCAGTAGTCAATCTCGAGCTCAAAGTGGTGAGCGAACAGGGCCATCTAGTGGTCAAACATTGTTCTACAACAGTGTTGTGCTAAGGGTATGCAAAGAGACTGCACGGTATATACCCACCATGCATCAAAGTATTATTCTCTTCTTTTTTTTTTATATTTTTTGTATATGCTTCAGCTCATGTCTAATAGCCTTGGTGAATTTGGAAAAGGTTATTAGTTCCCAGCAAAAGTTATAGGGGGATAGCCTACACCTTCTTCTTTTTAGGGTCGTGTAGACTTGAAATTGAGTTGCTTGATTTAATTATAAAGAAACATTTCTCACATTTCATAGATGATCCTTTGATTCATTCACCCATTAAAACAGCATACCAAGTTCGTTTTTCCTTTATTTTATTCTTTGGAATTGTTTTGGCAATCTGCATAGAGCAATAGTGAAAGAATAATGCAAAATATCTGACATTAACAGACACAAACCATACAGTATAAAGCAGTCAGCATACAATATATAAATGCAATTGCTGTGGCACTTATACTTTTTGCAATATAAAGCAAATATATTAATGGGGATTTTTTTAAATTTGCTCTCCACGCACTGTTTCATTTCTACCTTTGGCAAATGAAGTCAATTTTCACTATTCAATTTGAATCAATACAGTATGTAAAAGATTTACATACAGGAAAAAAAAACATTTAGCATTATTTAATATCTGTCTAACTAGAGTTATATTTCATACTACCAGTCAAAATGCAGTCCACTTTTATGTGAAATAAACATAAATGAATTGGGTTGCATGATTCTCTTTTTATTCCCCTCCCTCTATCAAACCTAATGGTCTTAAAACCAAGAGAGAGCACAGCTCTACCGCAGTAAAAAACAAACAAATTGAGAGCTCCGAGTCATAGAGCTTCTTCACTTGGTGACCCAGAGGAGGCTGAGGAGGATGCAAAGTACTGTGTCCTCAACCAAAGAGTTTGATAAAGCAGGGGTGGCAGTAGGGCTTGTTCTCCTGCTCCTTGAAGCAGCCTTTGCTCAGGGGCTTCAGGCAGAAGTGGCACACTAGGTGATGGGGGTGGAATTTGGCCCCCATGGCGGTGACGCAGCGGCCCAGGATCGGCTGCTGGCAGGCCTGACACATGCTGCCGCGGGACTGGTGGTAGTGGGCCTCACACAGCGGCTGACCCTCGTGTTCAAAGAAGCTGCCATTGACGAAGGGGCTGTAGCACTCCTGAAGAAGAGAGTTGCAGTGAGATTCAGTCACAGCAGAGAGCCCTGACTCATGGAATTGTAATTCAACAGTTGTCAAATGTCAGATGTGAAATGGCATTTTTATCATGACATATTTTATTCAAACTTATTTTAAGGAACACCCTGCTCATACAGCTACACACACCACTAGTCTCACATTGCCAGACCTTCCTCCACAGAGCAGCGGAGGACAGACTGGCTAGTCCGGAATCGGAGAAAAAAGTGCTCTGGTTTATTGTCATTTCTTTAAACCAATCACAATCAACTTGGGTGGTAAGAAGCGCCGGATACGTGTACAGTGCCTCTGCAAAATAACCTAAGAGAGGAACTTGTTTTGGTAGAACATGTGCACGAAGTTCTGGAATTAAAATGGCCGTCAAGCGTGTAATGAGAATTTTACGAAAACATAAAAATAATATGATTGTCGATTCTAACTCGGAGGATGTTTCCTGAAGGCACCAGAGTTAAAAATGCCAATACAAAGAAAGCGGAAGGTGAAGGACATCTGGCCGAAAATCAGGGACAACCGGTGGAAACTCAGGCGACACCGGAACAATCCCGTAAATGAAACATCGTCGATTTAGACCACACACACCACAAACACAGTCTGGGATCAGACTGTGCAGCTTCACTGTAGCTGTTGTGGTTTAAGTGCCTTGCTCAGGGGATCATGTGAAACCAATATCAACATGTAGGTCACAGAAATGTCCAACATTAGCATAAATATTACAGAGGACATGACATCCTTGTCCTAAATGGTGATGCCTGACCATCTGCCAATGCCTTGATCCCAGAATAAATTTAAAAGTATCCTGTGGAGGTTTGGACCTCTAGTAGCGCTATGGATTGTTTCAAATGTAAACACAACACTGTTTACAAGAAAGATCCACACAGTACCTTTAAAGCTTTAGCGCGTAGTTTCTGATGCCCTCATGATGAATTCTAATTCTATTGACAACAAAACCATTGGTGCGGCCACATGATACAAGCCTTCCGTTGCACCCACTCCTACATGCAGTTGCTAGTAGCCAAGGAGGACACGGAGGATAAAAAAAAAAACTGATTTCCTCATAAGAAGAGGTAATTATTTTTAACTTGAGTTTCTGCGCAGGCAAGTTACCGCCAATCCCAATCACAATGTTCTGAGCATAGCCATACTGAGAAATAAAGACATAGAGAGTTTTGAGGAGCTGATGGTCTTAATTAACATTTGCAGCAACTCTGTTGGCAATGGCTTTAATGTATTGGGCGTTCATTTATGTCAAAGAGTTACGCACTTAAGCTCTAAGTTGGACCTGACTTTTTCTCAGAATAAGTCTATAAGGACTGCAACCATAATACACCATGGATCAAACTGTTGTGCTACACACCATGCAGCTGTTTGGCAAACGCAACAACAGACATTATCATTGACCCGGCCCTCAAACCCAACAGAGAAGCACTCACCCTGCATACGAAGCACTGTGGGTGCCAGAGAGAGTTGAGAGCTGAGATGTAGTTTTCCAGGATGGGCTGGCTGCAGCCTTGACAGCGGGAAGCAAACAGAGTCAAGAAGCACTGCTGGCAGTACTGCTGGCCTTCACGGTCATGGAAACCTGCAAAAGATACGGTCACCATGTGACTCTGTCTATTTTTTTATTTTTCATTTTTGCAAATTATTGCGTATTTCCCCGGAATTCTTGGCAGGGTGGATTCAAATTTAAATCAAAACTTTATTCCTTTGAAATCCATACAAATTAGATGTTTAAGGGGGGGTTAAAAGCAAGGTTACAGAGATTTCTAACTTTTACAAACACTGGGATGGATTATGAACTTAAAATGAAGGGCATGCAGAGCTTTTTAAGGGCATACGTAAGTATGACCCAGCGGAAGTTCACTGTTAACAGTTGTGTGTTGAACCCAGACAGGATACAGTGTGTGCCGCCCATTACCTTCCTCTCCAAACGCCCGGCTGCACTTCACACAGCAGAAACACTCTGGGTGCCAGTTCTTATCCAAAGCAGTGACCATTTTCTGAATAACAAGAGGAATAAAAAGTGAAAGGGCTTTAGGTGGGTTGGGGTATTAATTTGAACTTTTCATTTTAAAATAAAGCTCTGACTTATGTGACACACGTACAACCAAGTTTCTCACATTTAGAATGGGCTTGTTGCATTGCGCACAGTGAGGGGAGAAGAGGGTGAAGTAGTCCGACTCGCAGTACGGCCGTCCATCCTTCTCAAAGAAGTTGCGACTGCCTAACTCCGTCTCACACTCGGTACACACAAAGTGCTCTGGGTGCCACACCTTTCCAAGAGCTGTTACCACCTGCACGGGGGAAACAGTCAAAAGTTGATTAATAAACGGCATCCTTTTATGATTATAGCAACAAAGTCCTGTCCAACCTTTTCACCAGTTCACCAGTTTATTCATTAAATCATCTTAGCTAGTGGACTGATGACTGCATGTCACCACCAGTACCGTGGTGCTGTCGGATGTTGGTGTGGTTTTATTGTCTTCTTATTGTCTTCTTATTGTTTTACTGTTAAATGTGGCTCCCTTGAGTGCAAAAAAACTTCCCCTCGGGGCAATAAATTCACACATTCATTTAGTTATAACATTTGGAACATATGGTTCTAACTATCAAACTTAGAGGTCAGAAGCTTAATATACTTTTGTGCATTGACAAATTCTGATAACTCACCTGTCCTACGACTGGTTTTTGACAAGCAGAACAGTTTCCTTTGGAAGATGTTTGAACACCTTGTCGGCTCAGGTCTGACTGAAGTAGCCCCAGCATGCTGTCCAATGAGCCGCCGGATGACGCCTGCGGAGGGGCGCCGGGCTGCTGCGGTGCTATCACCACTGGACTGACAGGTGCAACTGGCTGGGAGAAAGAAAACGAGAAAGAAAAAGAGAACAAGAGGAAGAAAAAGCGATGGATGGCACATTTGTTTTTGTGATTTTAGTTCTCCAAGAGTTTATCATCAATCTACAGTTGGTTTAAAATGAACTGTCACAAGAGACAGTGGTGAGACAGTGGAGACTATGGTCAATGCATTTTGATCGGCTTGTTTATTTGGATATAAACAAAAACCTACAAAATATAATGACAATCCATCTTATAGTTTTTATTTATCTTAATAGTTGAGTCTAGATCAAAATGGTGGTGTGACATGCCATGCATACAGCTGCTGGCATTGTTAAACCAGGTATGTATCAACATTTTGGTAATAACAACAAACAGTATTCAATTGAGAAATGCTCCTTTTTAAAACTCACTGTTCCCATAACTTCATGCTCACGTTTGTTTATAACCCACAGCTGGACTGCACACTGGAACCAAACAAACCTAAAATGACAGAACCACTTCCTTTGCTCACATGCTAGCACACCGACTCACTAAAACGGGAGAATATCTGGATTATGTACAGTACCAAATGTAGCTCTGACTTCCAACTATCTGAAGATATCTGAAGATATTTTTGAGGCGGCAAAATATCTCTACCAAGACTGATTTCCATTGTTGGCTCTATCTGGTGACTGGTTTACACCAGGAGGCATGTGCTGTGGCCAGGCTGCACAGTTACACTGAAGTCATTATGCAATCAAGTGAATGTCTTTGTGAACCCACCATGAGTCAGTGTGAGCTGTGTTGGTCACATTCTAGGCACATTTGCGGATTGACAAACTTTTTTAAATTTTTTTATTTTTACAACGGCTGTGTGGACTCTTACTGTGCTCTGGACTCTGAAGTCTGACAGAGAAGCCATCAGTTTGTCCAATTCCAGTGTGGCTGATGTTGCTGAAGGCTTCGCTGAGCTAGGAAAAAAAAGAATTGTTGGTTTAAAAAAAGAAGAAAAAAATAAATTTTATTTCATCAAATTTGACTTGTATACTGGCCAAGATTTATCAAATTGGGACTTTGTTTCAGTTGTTAACTAAATGTATGTGGATGTGCAACTATTTCAACAATCCGTCTGTCATTGATAGTGTAACAAAACAGACCTGCATTTAAACTTAATCATGACATTCCCTTACTCATATCTAGCTGCAAATCAGTTGGTGGACACTAAAACTGACTTGGAATAGGTTTAGAAAACATGTATGTTGCAAACATACTTCACAATACAATATAGATTTTTTCATTTTATTAATTGATATACACACCTTGTCATTCACATTTTTAAAGTTTAAATATAGGGTAACACTTTACAATAAGGTACCCAAAAATGTAGCTTCATTCATTAAACAGTAGCTACTACAGTAGCAGTGTTTACCAGTAACTAACCATAAGTGCTTGAATCCCAGACAATCAGTCATTAATTATTAGCTAACCATAACTCATTCATTCCTCAGTAACTACCTACATTTTTGTGTATCTTATTGTAGTGTTACCAAATATAGTTAAATAATTATAGCATTTGCACAATCTAATTATTTTAAAACTTTCTAATAGTTAATGGTACAATATGCTTGTATTGTACAGCTCTCCTGCAAATGGAAACTCTACAATTAGAAGTTTGCATTCACTAGAATTGTAGCAAATTCTGTTGATTCTTTAGATTTAAGTTGATTGATTTGATTTGTGTACCTGGAGGAGGAAGATATGGCCTTATCCTTAATCGTGTCCCTCTCATCTTTCTTAGAAGAAGGGAACTGGGCCAGGATCTCATCTGATGACAAAAAACAAGTTCATATGCAGGATAAAAAACGATTCACCTCACAGTTAAACGCAGGGATGTAAAACACACACTAACCAGTGATGTTGAACTGGGTGGCATTCAGCTCCTGTAAAAGATGGTCCAGTTCACTCAGACCTCCACCCAGTAGCGAGGAGGAGGAGAAGGCCGGAGGAGGATCTGTTGTGCGGGGAGAGCGTGGTTTACACACTGTGCTGTAAGAAAGGCAAAACAGATTGTGTCACTAATGCGGTTTGCTTCTTCGTGGTCACTTTGTCCATTCAGAAATTAGTCATGCAGCAGCTGAATACTCCCATCTGTATATCGCAGTGCTTTTAGAACAAAATATCAAATGTATAAAACAAACAATTTACATTTGTTTTGTTTATGTGTTTCCTGTTGAACCTTGGGCAGATATTTCACTATGCAAACACAATGAGTAACTCATTTCTCTCTGATGCAAAATCTGAAGAACCAACTTAAATTCACAGAAATGCCTGATAATCAGATAATATATTCTGATATAAACTCTTACCTGTACAATTTGTCTGGGTTGGAGTTTTGGGAGGATTTCATTGCTGCAGAAACCGTCTAAGAGGCAAAACAACTCCAGCTTTTTAGTCAAGGTGTTACAAAAGCAGCATGTTTAGGTATGATTATAATGCTCTAAATCATAATTTAAACCTAATCTACAATGAGAAAATGGCTATGACTCCATCCCTGGCAGCTAGTTGTCTCACCTGCTGTGGGGTGTAAGCGGGCGGCGGTGGCCGGGTTTGGGCAGACTCCCGGGTTTCAGGGTCAGCATTTTGTGGAGGCTCGGAGGTGAGCAGGACAGGACACCGAGCTAGAGGAGAGCCAGTGTTCTCCAGATCAGCAAGGAGGGCATCTGAGCGAGAGGGAGGTGAAAGAAACCGATGCTGAACACATAACAGCATGAAAGTGATGGAAGCCTGGTTAGATTTACAAATAAATTTAGCTTCATGTTGTTGTTTTTTACGAGAAGTAAAGACAGAAAGGTATCTACCCAATAATGTATATCTTTATTAATGTCCCTGACAGTTTTATAAGTTTGTATATAAAGCGTCAAAGGGAAATAGAAAGACATATGAGTTTAGAAATGGATTTAAAGAACATGCAGTGCAGATGGAGATGAAAACAGAACATAAGAAGTTAAATGAATGACTTGCTGGCAGACACACTGAAACAAATGCAAACACATGCACATACAGTTACGTACCAAACACAACAATACGGGGACTGAGAGGGTAGTTAGGTGGCTCAGGCACTCCTAAGGAGAGACAGACAGCCTATGTGACCATTAATACAGCAGCAGCATATCAGCCCACACGTCAATACACAACATGAAGGACAATGAGCGTCCTCAGACATCAGTCAGAGGACAGGACCGGCCGAGTTTTGGCCGACACAATGGAGTTATTAGAACACAAAAAACATGTCTGCATTCAAATCTAAGACATGCCAGTATAGAAAGGAAGCAAAGGAGGAAGAGTGTTTGGCAACTGATATCTAACTCCATCCCAACCCACCTCACTTACTCACTCACTCCAAGTGGAAGCTATCCAGAAACTCAACTTGCTCAAGGGTTAGCCACTGCATGACTTCACTTAGTGCTGGCAAGTCGATGTACGCGTGACTAAAGGCAGAGCTGGAGTTTGTAAAAGCTGGGCTGAACATGAGTAATTACAAACTCTACGTTAAAGAAGAGAGGCATTGGTTTTGGCCAAATGTTACTGGTTTTACAAAGACCTTTCACACTGCTGATACAATACTATACAGTACATTAATTAATTATTTGCAATCGACTTAACACGGCCGGCAGTTTGTTGGTTATTAAAAACAATGACTATACACCCCGGCAAATGCAAAAGTACCCTCCGGGGTACAAGTAGCTCTGATCTACTGGTAGATCTTTTTAAGAACATAACCAGGCATGAAACTTGTTACCTCAACAGACAGGAACTCATGTTTACAGTCAGAGCTTTTAACAAGGTGCTGTCCCTTGTTAAAAAGCTTTACCTATACCCGTGTGCTGAAGACCTCATCATATTGTTTGTTTTGATGGAATTGTAACTCGCCAACCACAAATTTCTGAACCTCGTGTTATGGTAGCCTTTGTAGAATGAGGATGCCATGGATGTTTGATGAATGCTTGAGCCTTTCGATTAGACTGTGTAAAACATCTGTGATGGTTCATAGAACCTGCATTAGTTCATCCCTGTGGCCACTTCTGCCACAGATTATTCACACTTGTGGTACAACCATGTGGTGAGAAACTTGTGCATATGCTACTTGCCCTCCTTCTTCCTGCTGTGTGTCTCTTTCTCTCTCTTTTTCTCACACACACACACACACACACACACACATATATATACACACTCTTACGGACTGAACTGCTCTTATAAGGAGCTGAACGTCTCTCAATGGGAATTATGACCATATTTAGAGCTGCCTGTCGAGTTGTTTGTCTTGGCCAAAGGCTTCTCTAACAAGCGCTCTCTCTCACCGAATAGTCTCGCCAGATTCAAAACATAAACTTACAACATTATTAGACAACAGCATAAACCGAGTGTCCCGAACATGGCCACCGCAAGACTTAACTCTCACCCAGTAACTTGGCCTCTCCATGTGCAATCCAATCCAGATGTGCCCAGATGCGCTTGGCTGCGTTTAGCCATTCTTTCCACTATTGCTTGGAAAGCATAAATCCCCTAATTCTGAAGCAAAGAAACAACAGTTCCTGATAGACCAATTTGGGCAGGTGAGGAAAAAGGCCTTTCTATTTTCATCAACTCTGTGGCTTTTTTTTTTTTTTTTTTTGAAATAGCAGCGTGGCCCTGGGCTATTTCAGGGCCTCTCCGACATACAAAGCGTCAGCTTCTCGCAATGTTGTTCTTCTGAGTAAAGAGAAAGAATCTTCTTTTAACATCTTTATCAAAAAACGGAACCAGTCATGCTCCCTGACACTGGAAACCAACCTCTTTGATGTCTTTTAAATAACAAACACTCTATTGACCATTATGTGGCTTCTCTCCATCTGTGGCTTGTTAATATGAATGGATGGGAAAGGCCGCTGTGGATCTCTTTTAATCTAATTTACAAAGAATTTATTGAATTTTGAAGGGCATGCACAACATAGCCTACTAAATGGCGGTCAGACAGGCAGACTAATGTAGTATTAGTTTTTGTATTACCTGTGTGAGTATGTGTGCATTTGTGGCCTATTTGCTTGAAAAGGTAAAACACAATTAGTAATGATAAGAGGATAGCAGGTATCACAAGATAAGAATAAAGTATACACTGTTTTTGACATAAAAGGTGTGAGATATACTAGCCTATCTAAAGATATGCCATTGTTTTTATCTGCCTTAAAATGTTATGGAAGCAAATAAAATCCTCTTTACATTATAGTCCCATATATGTCCTTGTGGACAGAAAAGGAAATTCTATTCTACTATGAAAGCCTAAACTAACATATATCATTTCCTGTTTGGGCACACCACCCCTCCTTAAGATCCCCCTTAAGATACCTCAACATGCAGTAGAAGAACAGTTACTGCACTAACACTTACCCAAATCGTCCATGATGTTTTAGCCGACTGTTCTCCTCTTTGAGTGACACGACACGTTCACGGACAGCATTAATAAGTAGTGATGGACGCGTTCAAAGCCCGCAAGATAGACTCGTCTGGGTGCTATTTTCTGCGTCGGTCCTGAATAACTTCTTGGACACCGTTATCCGCCAAGAGAAGAGGAAGAGGGGGACGAGGAGGAGGAGGAATAACAGGAGGGCGTCCCGTTTCTTTTTCCTACACGGCTCTCTTCCTGTGTAATGCCTACCAGGAGCTCAGACTCAAAGAAGGCGTAGTTAAATAGATGTGGTTGAACCCCGCATTCCCCGGACACGCGACGTCATCCTGGACATTCCTAGTCCATATTTGGGATCGAGAATTAAAGATCAAGTGGCGCCAAACTGCAGCTGGACGTTGCTGCGCCGATGTAGGTGAAAATTCAAAATTGCCCTTTACTGGCTTGTGTTTTTACAGTGAATACAACCCTGGGATAAACACTCAAGGGGCGGTGCACTGTTTTAAAAAAATGAGCTTGTAAAAAAATAGCATTTGGATATCGACTGTTTCTTTTTAATATATCTTTCTTCAAATATGTCTAAAGCCCAAAAAATTACCGGTAATTTATATTAAAACTTTTCAACTATTCTATTATAATAATTAAA
Source organism: Etheostoma cragini (assembly GCF_013103735.1). Taxonomy (NCBI): domain Eukaryota; kingdom Metazoa; phylum Chordata; class Actinopteri; order Perciformes; family Percidae; genus Etheostoma; species Etheostoma cragini. Next base: position 10,441,065 of record NC_048427.1, on the reverse strand, counting down.
AAACAGGACATTCAGTAATTTACCTTAGAGTCCAATCAACATTTTTAAGAGTTTTTTCCACCATATGAACCGGTTCATACTGTTCAGAGGGCTGGATTAAAGGATTACACTTTTTCTAGTAGGCCTTCTAACATTCCCATATACTGTAACCTGTGTGTAGCCTACTTTAAAAGGAGAAGCTACTGGTCGCTGTGGATGGCCCACCTGTAGGCCTCCATACTGCCAACCTATAGCGACTTAACGTTTTGCTGAATGCATTTACCACACGGACCCCATCAAATACAAATCAATCTTAATATGAGGATGTGAGTATTCTTTTTCAGACAGACTTGGAGAAAAAATGCAAATCCATCTCAAGTTCACATCAAGTAGCCTACCCCACACACTGCAAAAGGCACAGACAGCTTCTTTATATGTCCCTCCACAGGTTTTCTGTAGGTCAGTTAGTTTGGCGTCATTTGTTGAAACAACTAAACTTCGGAAAATGTACCGCGTGAGCACAATATAAGATGAAATCTGTTGGAGCAACAGTTTGATTAATAACCCAGGACTGAGTTGATGTTAACTACTTTTTATTTAAGTGGCGTGGAAAAATCCCAAACAACATTGCATGTAGTGATTACCAAAAAGCAACTGACAGGGAACCTGAGACATTTGATGGGGTAAGGAAATCCTTGATTTGTTGTTTATATTTCATTCAAACTGTTGACTTTTGGTGTGTCTTGTATGTATATATATATATATAAACACACACAGACATTCATTGGCTTTTCCTGGCCATAAACTAGCTAAAGAAAATGGCACAAAATGAAAAGCACGGGTGTAAATAATGACATTAACGGTGGTTTCAGTTGCATGCTGAATCACTGTCCCCCCTTATTGGGACACTTAAAAGGTGCGGTAGCTAAGACTTACAAAACTAACTGTCATATTTGCTAAAACTTACCCTATGTTTGAGTGTGTGTGTGTGTGTGTGGGGGGGGGGGGGGCGGGGTCTAACTGCGTTTCAATCACTGTTCAAGCACAGGCATCCATTCTCCTTAGGACTTAGGAGACAGAAGACTGAGAAGTTGTCAATGTTCATATTTTTTGGCTAAGTCCTGGATCTTTGCGATCCTACCTACAGCACCTTTAAACAGAACATAGCCATTAGTGATGTTATTAGTTACAGCTTTGTTTTTCCTACTATGCCAACTCAAAATGTCTGTCCATGAAAGCTACTGCCCTCCCCAACTTCTTCAACAGGCCCCTTCAATTCTGTCTTCTTCATAAAAAAATTGACACAAACCTGTATTTAAAATAAAAATCAGCCAGCAGTGTAAAAAACAAAACAGGAAAAACTTTTAATTTTGCAAGCTCACAGTTACAGGCTATATTTGTGTGATTATGGGAAGGTGCCACATTGATGTTGGTGACATGTGGTGATGTATGCATTTTCAAAACGTAGGTCTTATCGCCAGAAAACGTTTCTCCTGTGTAGACTGCATGCCACAGACAGAACGTCCCTTGACCAAATTAATCCCTCTGTGGTCCAGTTCTGTTGTCAGTTTTATCTGGTTTTGTGAAAATAAAGCCTTTGTTTTGAATTTCGTTTGATGCAGTCTCCCAATTCGGACACCGGACTCCTTACCTATGCGCATTATTTCTAGAACACTGTGACACACAACTACACTTTCACCTTTTCCAAAATATTAATGATACTTATAATAACTCGCACACACAATCATACTCTCCAAACCAGCTTCCTCACTCAAAAAGCTAGTTGGTGCTTAAGAGCAAAGTCAAAGAGCAAAACCGCATGTGATGTGGAAATCATAAAGCTAATTTGGGGGGGGGGGGGGGGGGGGGGGGGGG